>NC_069504.1:1098035234-1098282734 GCF_027579735.1 Bombina bombina | reverse complement strand
TATATAACAGGCTATACTGTTACTGTAACTGTTATACTAATATCACTCACATACTTTATTATATAACAGGCTATACTGTTACTGTAACTGTTATACTAATATCTCTCACATACCTTATTATATAACAGGCTATACTGTTACTGTAACTGTTATACTAATATCGCTCACATACTTTATTATATAACAGGCTATACTGTTACTGTAACTGTTATACTAATATCGCTCACATACTTTATTATATAACAGGCTATACTGTTACTGTAACCGTTATACTAATATCGCTCACATACTTTATTATATAACAGGCTATACTGTTACTGTAACTGTTATACTAATATCGCTCACATTCTTTGTTATATAACAGGCTATACTGTTACTGTAACTGTTATACTAATATCGCTCACATACTTTATTATATAACAGACTATACTGTAACTGTTATACTAATATCGCTCACATACTTTATTATATAACAGGCTATACTGTTACTGTAACTGTTATACTAATATCGCTCACATACTTTATTATATAACAGGCTATACTGTTACTGTAACTGTTATACTAATATCTCTCACATACTTTATTATATAACAGGCTATACTGTAACTGTTATACTAATATCGCTCACATACTTTATTATATAACAGGCTATACTGTTACTGTAACTGTTATACTAATATCGCTCACATACTTTGTTATATAACAGGCTATACTGTTACTGTAACTGTTATACTAATATCTCTCACATACTTTATTATATAACAGGCTATACTGTAACTGTAACTGTTATACTAATATCTCTCACATACTGTATTATATAACAGGCTATACTGTTACTGTAACTGTTATACTAATATCGCTCACATACTTTATTATATAACAGGCTATACTGTTACTGTAACTGTTATACTAATATCGCTCACATACTTTATTATATAACAGGCTATACTGTTACTGTTACTGTTATACTAATATCGCTCACATACTTTATTATATAACAGGCTATACTGTTACTGTAACTGTTATACTAATATCGCTCACATACTTTATTATATAACAGGCTATACTGTTACTGTAACTGTTATACTAATATCTCTCACATACTTTATTATATAACAGGCTATACGGTTACTGTAACAGTTATACTAATATCACTCACATACTTTATTATATAACAGGCTATACTGTAACTGTTATACTAATATCTCTCACATACCTTATTATATAACAGGCTATACTGTAACTGTAACTGTTATACTAATATCGCTCACATACTTTATTATATAACAGGCTATACGGTTACTGTAACTGTTATACTAATATCTCTCACATACCTTATTATATAACAGGCTATACTGTAACTGTAACTGTTATACTAATATCACTCACATACTTTATTATATAACAGGCTATACTGTTACTGTTACTGTTATACTAATATCACTCACATACTGTATTATATAACAGGCTATACTGTTACTGTTACTGTTATACTAATATCACTCACATACTGTATTATATAACAGGCTATACTGTTACTGTAACTGTTATACTAATATCTCTCACATACTGTATTATATAACAGGCTATACTGTTACTGTTACTGTTATACTAATATCACTCACATACTGTATTATATAACAGGCTATACTGTTACTGTAACTGTTATACTAATATCACTCACATACTTTATTATATAACAGGCTATACTGTTACTGTTACTGTTATACTAATATCACTCACATACTGTATTATATAACAGGCTATACTGTTACTGTAACTGTTATACTAATATCGCTCACATCCTTTATTATATAACAGGCTATACTGTTACTGTAACTGTTATACTAATATCGCTCACATCCTTTATTATATAACAGGCTATACTGTTACTGTAACTGTTATACTAATATCGCTCACATCCTTTATTATATAACAGGCTATACTGTTACTGTAACTGTTATACTAATATCGCTCACATACTTTATTATATAACAGGCTATACTTTTACTGTAACTGTTATACTAATATCGCTCACATACTTTATTATATAACAGACTATACTGTTACTGTAACTGTTATACTAATTTCACTCACATACTTTATTATATAACAGACTATACTGTTACTGTAACAGTTATACTAATATCTCTCACATACTTTATTATATAACAGGCTATACGGTTATTGTAACTGTTATACTAATATCGCTCACATACTTTATTATATAACAGGCTATACTGTTACTGTAACTGTTATACTAATATCGCTCACATACTTTATTATATAACAGGCTATACTGTTACTGTTACTGTTATACTAATATCGCTCACATACTTTATTATATAACAGACTATACTGTAACCGTTATACTAATATCGCTCACATACTTTATTATATAACAGGCTATACTGTTACTGTAACTGTTATACTAATATCGCTCACATACTTTATTATATAACAGGCTATACTGTTACTGTAACTGTTATACTAATATCACTCACATACTTTATTATATAACAGGCTATACTGTTACTGTAACTGTTATACTAATATCACTCACATACTTTATTATATAACAGGCTATACTGTAACCGTAACTGTTATACTAATATCGCTCACATACTTTATTATATAACAGGCTATACTGTAAGTGTAACTGTTATACTAATATCTCTCACATACTTTATTATATAACAGGCTATTCTGTTACTGTAACTGTTATACTAATATCTCTCACATACTTTATTATATAACAGGCTATATACTGTTACTGTAACTGTTATACTAATATCGCTCACATACTTTATTATATAACAGGCTATACTGTTACTGTAACTGTTATACTAATATCGCTCACATACTTTATTATATAACAGGCTATACTGTTACTGTAACTATTATACTAATATCGCTCACATACTTTATTATATAACAGGCTATACTGTTACTGTAACCGTTATACTAATATCGCTCACATACTTTATTATATAACAGGCTATACTGTTACTGTAACTGTTATACTAATATCGCTCACATACTTTATTATATAACAGGCTATACTGTTACTGTAACTGTTATACTAATATCGCTCACATACTTTATTATATAACAGGCTATACTGTTACTGTAACTGTTATACTAATATCACTCACATACTTTATTATATAACAGGCTATACTGTTACTGTAACTGTTATACTAATATCTCTCACATACTTTATTATATAACAGGCTATACTGTAACTGTTATACTAATATCACTCACATACTTTATTATATAACAGACTATACTGTTACTGTAACTGTTATACTAATATCTCTCACATACTTTATTATATAACAGGCTATACTGTTACTGTAACTGTTATACTAATATCGCTCACATACTTTATTATATAACAGGCTATACTGTAACCGAAACTGTTATACTAATATCGCTCACATACTTTATTATATAACAGGCTATACTGTTACTGTAACTGTTATACTAATATCGCTCACATACTTTATTATATAACAGGCTATACTGTTACTGTAACTGTTATACTAATATCGCTCACATACTGTATTATATAACAGGCTATACTGTAACTGTAACTGTTATACTAATATCTCTCACATACTTTATTATATAACAGGCTATACTGTAACTGTAACTGTTATACTAATATCTCTCACATACTTTATTATATAACAGGCTATACTGTTACTGTAACTGTTATACTAATATCGCTCACATACTTTATTATATAACAGGCTATACTGTTACTGTAACTGTTATACTAATATCGCTCACATACTTTGTTATATAACAGGCTATACTGTTACTGTAACTGTTATACTAATATCTCTCACATACTTTATTATATAACAGGCTATACTGTAACTGTAACTGTTATACTAATATCTCTCACATACTTTATTATATAACAGGCTATACTGTAACTGTAACTGTTATACTAATATCACTCACATACTTTATTATATAACAGGCTATACTGTTACTGTAACTGTTATACTAATATCACTCACATACTTTATTATATAACAGGCTATACTGTAACTGTAACTGTTATACTAATATCGCTCACATACTTTATTATATAACAGGCTATACTGTTACTGTTATACTAATATCACTCACATACTTTATTATATAACAGGCTATATACCGTTACTGTAAATGTTATACTAATATCACTCACATACTTTATTATATAACAGGCTATACTGTAACTGTAACTATTATACTAATATCGCTCACATACTTTATTATATAACAGGCTATACTGTTACTATAACTGTTATACTAATATCACTCACATACTTTATTATATAACAGGCTATACTGTTACTGTAACTGTTATACTAATATCGCTCACATACTTTATTATATAACAGGCTATACTGTTACTGTAACTGTTATACTAATATCACTCACATACTTTATTATATAACAGGCTATACTGTTACTGTAACCGTTATACTAATATCGCTCACATACTTTATTATATAACAGGCTATACGGTTATTGTAACTGTTATACTAATATCGCTCACATACTTTGTTATATAACAGACTATACTGTAACTGTTATACTAATATCTCTCACATACTTTATTATATAACAGGCTATACTGTTACTGTAACTGTTATACTAATATCGCTCACATACTTTATTATATAACAGGCTATACTGTTACTGTAACTGTTATACTAATATCGCTCACATACTTTATTATATAACAGGCTATACAGTTACTGTAACTATTATACTAATATCACTCACATACTTTATTATATAACAGGCTATACTGTAACTGTTATACTAATATCGCTCACATACTTTATTATATAACAGGCTATATACCGTTACTGTAAATGTTATACTAATATCACTCACATACTTTATTATATAACAGGCTATACTGTAACTGTAACTATTATACTAATATCGCTCACATACTTTATTATATAACAGGCTATACTGTTACTATAACTGTTATACTAATATCACTCACATACTTTATTATATAACAGGCTATACTGTTACTGTAACTGTTATACTAATATCGCTCACATACTTTATTATATAACAGGCTATACTGTTACTGTAACTGTTATACTAATATCACTCACATACTTTATTATATAACAGGCTATACTGTTACTGTAACCGTTATACTAATATCGCTCACATACTTTATTATATAACAGGCTATACGGTTATTGTAACTGTTATACTAATATCGCTCACATACTTTGTTATATAACAGACTATACTGTAACTGTTATACTAATATCTCTCACATACTTTATTATATAACAGGCTATACTGTAACTGTAACTATTATACTAATATCGCTCACATACTTTATTATATAACAGGCTATACTGTTACTATAACTGTTATACTAATATCACTCACATACTTTATTATATAACAGGCTATACTGTTACTGTAACTGTTATACTAATATCGCTCACATACTTTATTATATAACAGGCTATACAGTTACTGTAACTATTATACTAATATCGCTCACATACTTTATTATATAACAGGCTATACTGTTACTGTAACTGTTATACTAATATCGCTCACATACTTTATTATATAACAGGCTATACTGTTACTGTAACTGTTATACTAATATCACTCACATACTTTATTATATAACAGGCTATACTGTTACTGTAACTGTTATACTAATATCACTCACATACTTTATTATATAACAGGCTATACTGTAACCGTAACTGTTATACTAATATCGCTCACATACTTTATTATATAACAGGCTATACTGTAAGTGTAACTGTTATACTAATATCTCTCACATACTTTATTATATAACAGGCTATTCTGTTACTGTAACTGTTATACTAATATCTCTCACATACTTTATTATATAACAGGCTATATACTGTTACTGTAACTGTTATACTAATATCGCTCACATACTTTATTATATAACAGGCTATACTGTTACTGTAACTGTTATACTAATATCGCTCACATACTTTATTATATAACAGGCTATACTGTTACTGTAACTATTATACTAATATCGCTCACATACTTTATTATATAACAGGCTATACTGTTACTGTAACCGTTATACTAATATCGCTCACATACTTTATTATATAACAGGCTATACTGTTACTGTAACTGTTATACTAATATCGCTCACATACTTTATTATATAACAGGCTATACTGTTACTGTAACTGTTATACTAATATCGCTCACATACTTTATTATATAACAGGCTATACTGTTACTGTAACTGTTATACTAATATCACTCACATACTTTATTATATAACAGGCTATACTGTTACTGTAACTGTTATACTAATATCTCTCACATACTTTATTATATAACAGGCTATACTGTAACTGTTATACTAATATCACTCACATACTTTATTATATAACAGACTATACTGTTACTGTAACTGTTATACTAATATCTCTCACATACTTTATTATATAACAGGCTATACTGTTACTGTAACTGTTATACTAATATCGCTCACATACTTTATTATATAACAGGCTATACTGTAACCGAAACTGTTATACTAATATCGCTCACATACTTTATTATATAACAGGCTATACTGTTACTGTAACTGTTATACTAATATCGCTCACATACTTTATTATATAACAGGCTATACTGTTACTGTAACTGTTATACTAATATCGCTCACATACTGTATTATATAACAGGCTATACTGTAACTGTAACTGTTATACTAATATCTCTCACATACTTTATTATATAACAGGCTATACTGTAACTGTAACTGTTATACTAATATCTCTCACATACTTTATTATATAACAGGCTATACTGTTACTGTAACTGTTATACTAATATCGCTCACATACTTTATTATATAACAGGCTATACTGTTACTGTAACTGTTATACTAATATCGCTCACATACTTTGTTATATAACAGGCTATACTGTTACTGTAACTGTTATACTAATATCTCTCACATACTTTATTATATAACAGGCTATACTGTAACTGTAACTGTTATACTAATATCTCTCACATACTTTATTATATAACAGGCTATACTGTAACTGTAACTGTTATACTAATATCACTCACATACTTTATTATATAACAGGCTATACTGTTACTGTAACTGTTATACTAATATCACTCACATACTTTATTATATAACAGGCTATACTGTAACTGTAACTGTTATACTAATATCGCTCACATACTTTATTATATAACAGGCTATACTGTTACTGTTATACTAATATCACTCACATACTTTATTATATAACAGGCTATATACCGTTACTGTAAATGTTATACTAATATCACTCACATACTTTATTATATAACAGGCTATACTGTAACTGTAACTATTATACTAATATCGCTCACATACTTTATTATATAACAGGCTATACTGTTACTATAACTGTTATACTAATATCACTCACATACTTTATTATATAACAGGCTATACTGTTACTGTAACTGTTATACTAATATCGCTCACATACTTTATTATATAACAGGCTATACTGTTACTGTAACTGTTATACTAATATCACTCACATACTTTATTATATAACAGGCTATACTGTTACTGTAACCGTTATACTAATATCGCTCACATACTTTATTATATAACAGGCTATACGGTTATTGTAACTGTTATACTAATATCGCTCACATACTTTGTTATATAACAGACTATACTGTAACTGTTATACTAATATCTCTCACATACTTTATTATATAACAGGCTATACTGTTACTGTAACTGTTATACTAATATCGCTCACATACTTTATTATATAACAGGCTATACTGTTACTGTAACTGTTATACTAATATCGCTCACATACTTTATTATATAACAGGCTATACAGTTACTGTAACTATTATACTAATATCACTCACATACTTTATTATATAACAGGCTATACTGTAACTGTTATACTAATATCGCTCACATACTTTATTATATAACAGGCTATACAGTTACTGTAACTATTATACTAATATCACTCACATACTTTATTATATAACAGGCTATACTGTAACTGTTATACTAATATCTCTCACATACTTTATTATATAACAGGCTATACGGTTATTGTAACTGTTATACTAATATCGCTCACATACTTTATTATATAACAGGCTATACTGTAACTGTAACTGTTATACTAATATCGCTCACATACTTTATTATATAACAGGCTATACTGTTACTGTAACTGTTATACTAATATCGCTCACATACTTTATTATATAACAGGCTATACTGTTACTGTAACTGTTATACTAATATCTCTCACATACCTTATTATATAACAGGCTATATACTGTTACTGTAACTGTTATACTAATATCACTCACATACTTTATTATATAACAGGCTATACTGTAACTGTTATACTAATATCGCTCACATACTTTATTATATAACAGGCTATACTGTTACTGTAACTGTTATACTAATATCTCTCACATACCTTATTATATAACAGGCTATATACTGTTACTGTAACTGTTATACTAATATCACTCACATACTTTATTATATAACAGGCTATACTGTAACTGTTATACTAATATCGCTCACATACTTTATTATATAACAGGCTATACTGTTACTGTAACTGTTATACTAATATCGCTCACATACTTTATTATATAACAGGCTATACTGTTACTGTAACTGTTATACTAATATCTCTCACATACTTTATTATATAACAGGCTATACGGTTATTGTAACTGTTATACTAATATCGCTCACATACTTTATTATATAACAGACTATACTGTTACTGTAAATGTTATACTAATATCGCTCACATACTGTATTATATAACAGACTATACTGTTACTGTAATTGTTATACTAATATCTCTCACATACTGTATTATATAACAGGCTATACTGTAACTGTAACTGTTATACTAATATCTCTCACATACTTTATCATATAACAGGCTATACTGTTACTGTAACTGTTATACTAATATCTCTCACATACTTTATTATATAACAGGCTATACTGTTACTGTAACTGTTATACTAATATCTCTCACATACTTTATTATATAACAGGCTATACGGTTATTGTAACTGTTATACTAATATCGCTCACATACTTTATTATATAACAGACTATACTGTTACTGTAAATGTTATACTAATATCGCTCACATACTTTATTATATAACAGACTATACTGTTACTGTAATTGTTATACTAATATCTCTCACATACTGTATTATATAACAGGCTATACTGTAACTGTAACTGTTATACTAATATCTCTCACATACTTTATCATATAACAGGCTATACTGTTACTGTAACGGTTATACTAATATCTCTCACATACTTTATTATATAACAGGCTATACTGTTACTGTAACTGTTATACTAATATCGCTCACATACTTTATTATATAACAGGCTATACTGTAACTGTAACCGTTATACTAATATCGCTCACATACTTTATTATATAACAGGCTATACTGTTACTGTAACTGTTATACTAATATCGCTCACATACTTTATTATATAACAGGCTATACTGTTACTGTAACTGTTATACTAATATCGCTCACATACTTTATTATATAACAGGCTATACTGTTACTGTAACTGTTATACTAATATCGCTCACATTCTTTATTATATAACAGACTATACTGTTACTGTAACTGTTATACTAATATCGCTCACATACTTTATTATATAACAGGCTATACTGTAACTGTAACTGTTATACTAATATCTCTCACATACTTTATCATATAACAGGCTATACTGTTACTGTAACTGTTATACTAATATCTCTCACATACTTTATCATATAACAGGCTATACTGTTACTGTAACTGTTATACTAATATCGCTCACATACTTTATTATATAACAGACTATACTGTAACTGTAACTGTTATACTAATATCTCTCACATACTTTATTATATAACAGGCTATACTGTTACTGTAACTGTTATACTAATATCACTCACATACTTTATTATATAACAGGCTATACTGTTACTGTAACTGTTATACTAATATCTCTCACATACTTTATTATATAACAGGCTATACTGTTACTGTAACTGTTATACTAATATCTCTCACATACTTTATTATAAAACAGGCTATACTGTTACTGTAACTATTATACTAATATCACTCACATACTTTATTATATAACAGGCTATACTGTTACTGTAACTATTATACTAATATCACTCACATACTTTATTATATAACAGGCTATACTGTTACTGTAACTGTTATACTAATATCTCTCAAATACTTTATTATATAACAGGCTATACTGGTACTGTAACTGTTATACTAATATCGCTCACATACTTTATTATATAACAGGCTATACTGTTACTGTAACTGTTATACTAATATCGCTCACATACTTTATTATATAACAGACTATACTGTTACTGTAACTGTTATACTAATATCGCTCACATACTGTATTATATAACAGGCTATACTGTTACTGTTACTGTTATACTAATATCGCTCACATACTTTATTATATAACAGGCTATACTGTAACTGTAACTGTTATACTAATATCGCTCACATACTTTATTATATAACAGGCTATACTGTTACTGTAACTGTTATACTAATATCACTCACATACTTTATTATATAACAGGCTATACTGTTACTGTAACTGTTATACTAATATCTCTCACATACTTTATTATATAACAGGCTATACTGTTACTGTAACTGTTATACTAATATCGCTCACATACTTTATTATATAACAGGCTATACTGTTACTGTAACTGTTATACTTATATCGCTCACATACTTTATTATATAACAGGCTATACTGTTACTGTAACTGTTATACTTATATCGCTCACATACTTTATTATATAACAGGCTATACTGTAACTGTAACTGTTATACTAATATCTCTCACATACTTTATTATATAACAGGCTATACTCTTACTGTAACTGTTATACTAATATCGCTCACATACTTTATTATATAACAGGCTATACTGTTACTGTTATACTAATATCTCTCACATACTTTATTATATAACAGGCTATACTGTTACTGTAACTGTTATACTAATATCTCTCACATACTTTATTATATAACAGGCTATACTGTTACTGTAACTGTTATACTAATATCGCTCACATACTTTATTATATAACAGGCTATACTGTAACTGTAACCGTTATACTAATATCGCTCACATACTTTATTATATAACAGGCTATACTGTTACTGTAACTGTTATACTAATATCGCTCACATACTTTATTATATAACAGGCTATACTGTTACTGTAACTGTTATACTAATATCGCTCACATTCTTTATTATATAACAGACTATACTGTTACTGTAACTGTTATACTAATATCGCTCACATACTTTATTATATAACAGGCTATACTGTAACTGTAACTGTTATACTAATATCTCTCACATACTTTATTATATAACAGGCTATACTGTTACTGTAACTGTTATACTAATATCTCTCACATACTTTATTATATAACAGGCTATACTGTTACTGTAACTGTTATACTAATATCGCTCACATACTTTATTATATAACAGACTATACTGTAACTGTAACTGTTATACTAATATCTCTCACATACTTTATTATATAACAGGCTATACTGTTACTGTAACTGTTATACTAATATCACTCACATACTTTATTATATAACAGGCTATACTGTTACTGTAACTGTTATACTAATATCTCTCACATACTTTATTATATAACAGGCTATACTGTTACTGTAACTGTTATACTAATATCTCTCACATACTTTATTATAAAACAGGCTATACTGTTACTGTAACTATTATACTAATATCACTCACATACTTTATTATATAACAGGCTATACTGTTACTGTAACTATTATACTAATATCACTCACATACTTTATTATATAACAGGCTATACTGTTACTGTAACTGTTATACTAATATCTCTCAAATACTTTATTATATAACAGGCTATACTGGTACTGTAACTGTTATACTAATATCGCTCACATACTTTATTATATAACAGGCTATACTGTTACTGTAACTGTTATACTAATATCGCTCACATACTTTATTATATAACAGACTATACTGTTACTGTAACTGTTATACTAATATCGCTCACATACTGTATTATATAACAGGCTATACTGTTACTGTTACTGTTATACTAATATCGCTCACATACTTTATTATATAACAGGCTATACTGTAACTGTAACTGTTATACTAATATCGCTCACATACTTTATTATATAACAGGCTATACTGTTACTGTAACTGTTATACTAATATCACTCACATACTTTATTATAT
The DNA here is from genome assembly GCF_027579735.1 of Bombina bombina. Taxonomy (NCBI): domain Eukaryota; kingdom Metazoa; phylum Chordata; class Amphibia; order Anura; family Bombinatoridae; genus Bombina; species Bombina bombina. Next base: position 1,098,270,309 of record NC_069504.1, on the reverse strand, counting down.
AACAGGCTATACTGTTACTGTAACTGTTATACTAATATCTCTCACATACTTTATTATATAACAGGCTATACTGTTACTGTAACTGTTATACTAATATCGCTCACATACTTTATTATATAACAGGCTATACTGTTACTGTAACTGTTATACTTATATCGCTCACATACTTTATTATATAACAGGCTATACTGTTACTGTAACTGTTATACTTATATCGCTCACATACTTTATTATATAACAGGCTATACTGTAACTGTAACTGTTATACTAATATCTCTCACATACTTTATTATATAACAGGCTATACTCTTACTGTAACTGTTATACTAATATCGCTCACATACTTTATTATATAACAGGCTATACTGTTACTGTTATACTAATATCACTCACATACTTTATTATATAACAGGCTATACTCTTACTGTAACTGTTATACTAATATCTCTCACATACTTTATTATATAACAGGCTATACTGTTACTGTAACTATTATACTAATATCGCTCACATACTTTATTATATAACAGGCTATACTGTTACTGTAACTATTATACTAATATCACTCACATACTTTATTATATAACAGGCTATACTGTTACTGTAACTGTTATACTAATATCACTCACATACTTTATTATATAACAGGCTATACTGTAACTGTAACTGTTATACTAATATCTCTCACATACTTTATTATATAACAGGCTATACTGTTACTGTAACCGTTATACTAATATCACTCACATACTTTATTATATAACAGACTAAACTGTTACTGTAACTGTTATACTAATATCGCTCACATACTTTATTATATAACAGGCTATACTGTTACTGTAACTGTTATACTAATATCTCTCACATACTTTATTATATAACAGGCTATACTGTAACTGTAACTGTTATACTAATATCGCTCACATACTTTATTATATAACAGGCTATACTGTTACTGTAACTGTTATACTAATATCGCTCACATACTTTATTATATAACAGGCTATACTGTTACTGTAACTGTTATACTAATATCGCTCACATACTTTATTATATAACAGACTATACTGTTACTGTAACTATTATACTAATATCGCTCACATACTTTATTATATAACAGGCTATACTGTTACTGTAACTGTTATACTAATATCTCTCACATACTTTATTATATAACAGGCTATACTGTTACTGTAACTGTTATACTAATATCGCTCACATACTTTATTATATAACAGGCTATACTGTTACTGTAACTGTTATACTAATATCTCTCACATACTGTATTATATAACAGACTATACTGTTACTGTTACTGTTATACTAATATCGCTCATATACTTTATTATATAACAGACTATACTGTAACCGTTATACTAATATCGCTCACATACTTTATTATATAACAGACTATACTGTAACCGTTATACTAATATCTCTCACATACTTTATTATATAACAGGCTATACTGTTACTGTAACTGTTATACTAATATCTCTCACATACTTTATTATATAACAGGCTATACTGTAACTGTAACTGTTATACTAATATCACTCACATACTTTATTATATAACAGGCTATACTGTTACTGTTATACTAATATCGCTCACATACTTTATTATATAACAGGCTATACTGTTACTGTAACTGTTATACTAATATCGCTCACATACTTTATTATATAACAGGCTATACTGTTACTGTAACTGTTATACTAATATCGCTCACATACTTTATTATATAACAGGCTATACTGTTACTGTAACTGTTATACTAATATCGCTCACATACTTTATTATATAACAGGCTATACCGTTACTGTAACTGTTATACTAATATCGCTCACATACTTTATTATATAACAGGCTATACTGTTACTGTAACTGTTATACTAATATCACTCACATACTTTATTATATAACAGGCTATACTGTTACTGTAACTGTTATACTAATATCTCTCACATACTTTATTATATAACAGGCTATACTGTAACTGTAACTGTTATACTAATATCGCTCACATACTTTATTATATAACAGGCTATACTGTTACTGTAACTGTTATACTAATATCACTCACATACTTTATTATATAACAGGCTATACTGTAACTGTAACTGTTATACTAATATCACTCACATACTTTATTATATAACAGGCTATACTGTAACTGTAACTGTTATACTAATATCACTCACATACTTTATTATATAACAGGCTATACTGTTACTGTAACTGTTATACTAATATCACTCACATACTTTATTATATAACAGGCTATACTGTTACTGTAACTGTTATACTAATATCTCTCACATACTTTATTATATAACAGGCTATACTGTAACTGTTATACTAATATCGCTCACATACTGTATTATATAACAGGCTATACTGTTACTGTAACTGTTATACTAATATCTCTCACATACTTTATTATATAACAGGCTATACTGTTACTGTAACTGTTATACTAATATCGCTCACATACTTTATTATATAACAGGCTATACTGTTACTGTAACTGTTATACTAATATCGCTCACATTCTTTGTTATATAACAGGCTATACTGTTACTGTAACTGTTATACTAATATCACTCACATACTTTATTATATAACAGGCTATACTGTAACTGTTATACTAATATCTCTCACATACTTTATTATATAACAGGCTATACTGTTACTGTAACTGTTATACTAATATCTCTCACATACTTTATTATATAACAGGCTATACTGTAACTGTAACTGTTATACTAATATCTCTCACATACTTTATTATATAACAGGCTATACTGTTACTGTAACCGTTATACTAATATCACTCACGTACTTTATTATATAACAGGCTATACTGTTACTGTAACTGTTATACTAATATCTCTCACATACTTTATTATATAACAGACTATACTGTAACTGTTATACTAATATCGCTCACATACTTTATTATATAACAGGCTATACTGTTACTGTAACTGTTATACTAATATCTCTCACATACTGTATTATATAACAGGCTATACTGTTACTGTAACTGTTATACTAATATCTCTCACATACTTTATTATATAACAGGCTATACTGTTACTGTAACTGTTATACTAATATCTCTCACATACTGTATTATATAACAGGCTATACTGTTACTGTAACTGTTATACTAATATCTCTCACATACTTTATTATATAACAGACTATACTGTTACTGTAACTGTTATACTAATATCTCTCACATACTGTATTATATAACAGGCTATACTGTTACTGTAACTGTTATACTAATATCTCTCACATACTTTATTATATAACAGGCTATACTGTTACTGTAACTGTTATACTAATATCGCTCACATACTTTATTATATAACAGACTATACTGTTACTGTAACTGTTATACTAATATCTCTCACATACTTTATTATATAACAGGCTATACTGTTACTGTAACTGTTATACTAATATCTCTCACATACTTTATTATATAACAGACTATACTGTAACTGTTATACTAATATCTCTCACATACTTTATTATATAACAGGCTATACTGTTACTGTAACTGTTATACTAATATCTCTCACATACTTTATTATATAACAGGCTATACTGTTACTGTAACTGTTATACTAATATCTCTCACATACTTTATTATATAACAGGCTATACTCTTACTGTAACTGTTATACTAATATCTCTCACATACTTTATTATATAACAGGCTATACTGTTACTGTAACTGTTATACTAATATCGCTCACATACTTTATTATATAACAGGCTATACTGTTACTGTAACTGTTATACTAATATCTCTCACATACCTTATTATATAACAGGCTATACTGTAACTGTTATACTAATATCTCTCACATACTTTATTATATAACAGGCTATACTGTTACTGTAACTGTTATACTAATATCGCTCACATACTTTATTATATAACAGGCTATACTATTACTGTAACCGTTATACTAATATTGCTCACATACTTTATTATAAAACAGGCTATACTGTTACTGTAATCATTATACTAATATCTCTCACATACTTTATTATATAACAGGCTATACTGTTACTGTAACTGTTATACTAATATCGCTCACATACTTTATTATATAACAGGCTATACTGTTACTGTAACTGTTATACTAATATCACTCACATACTTTATTATATAACAGGCTATACTGTTACTGTAACTGTTATACTAATATCGCTCACATACTTTATTATATAACAGACTATACTGTAACTGTTATACTAATATCACTCACATACTTTATTATATAACAGGCTATACTGTTACTGTAACTGTTATACTAATATCACTCACATACTTTATTATATAACAGGCTATACTGTAACTGTTATACTAATATCGCTCATATACCTTATTATATAACAGGCTATACTGTTACTGTAATTGTTATACTAATATCTCTCACATACTTTATTATATAACAGGCTATACTGTTACTGTAACTGTTATACTAATATCGCTCACATACTTTATTATATAACAGGCTATACTGTTACTGTAATTGTTATACTAATATCGCTCACATACTTTATTATATAACAGGCTATACTGTAACTGTAACTGTTATACTAATATCGCTCACATACTTTATTATATAACAGGCTATACTGTAACCGTTATACTAATATCACTCACATACTTTATTATATAACAGGCTATACTGTAACCGTTATACTAATATCACTCACATACTTTATTATATAACAGACTATACTGTAACCGTTATACTAATATCTCTCACATACTTTATTATATAACAGGCTATACTGTTACTGTAACTGTTATACTAATATCTCTCACATACTTTATTATATAACAGGCTATACTGTAACTGTTATACTAATATCACTCACATACTTTATTATATAACAGGCTATACTGTTACTGTAACTGTTATACTAATATCGCTCACATACTTTGTTATATAACAGGCTATACTGTAACTGTAACTGTTATACTAATATCTCTCACATACTGTATTATATAACAGGCTATACTGTTACTGTAACTGTTATACTAATATCGCTCACATACTGTATTATATAACAGGCTATACTGTTACTGTAACTGTTATACTAATATCACTCACATACTTTATTATATAACAGGCTATACTGTAACTGTAACTGTTATACTAATATCACTCACATACTTTATTATATAACAGACTATACTGTTACTGTAACTGTTATACTAATATCTCTCACATACTTTATTATATAACAGGCTATACTGTAACTGTAACTGTTATACTAATATCGCTCACATACTTTATTATATAACAGGCTATACTGTTACTGTAACTGTTATACTAATATCGCTCACATACTTTATTATATAACAGGCTATACTGTAACTGTAACTGTTATACTAATATCGCTCACATACTTTATTATATAACAGGCTATACTCTTACTGTAACTGTTATACTAATATCGCTCTCATACTTTATTATATAACAGGCTATACTGTTACTGTAACAGTTATACTAATATCGCTCACATACTTTATTATATAACAGGCTATACTGTAACCGTTATACTAATATCTCTCACATACTTTATTATATAACAGGCTATACTGTTACTGTAACTGTTATACTAATATCGCTCACATACTTTATTATATAACAGGCTATACTGTTACTGTTACTGTTATACTAATATCGCTCACATACTTTATTATATAACAGGCTATACTCTTACTGTAACTGTTATACTAATATCGCTCTCATACTTTATTATATAACATGCTATACTGTTACTGTAACTGTTATACTAATATCACTCACATACTTTATTATATAACAGACTATACTGTTACTGTAACTGTTATACTAATATCTCTCACATACTGTATTATATAACAGGCTATACTGTAACTGTAACTGTTATACTAATATCTCTCACATACTTTATTATATAACAGGCTATACTGTTACTGTAACTGTTATACTAATATCACTCACGTACTTTATTATATAACAGGTTATACTGTAACTGTAACTGTTATACTAATATCGCTCACATACTTTATTATATAACAGGCTATACTGTAACTGTTATACTAATATCTCTCACATACTGTATTATATAACAGGCTATACTGTAACTGTAACTGTTATACTAATATCTCTCACATACTTTATTATATAACAGGCTATACTGTTACTGTAACTGTTATACTAATATCTCTCACATACTTTATTATATAACAGGCTATACTGTTACTGTAACTGTTATACTAATATCGCTCACATTCTTTGTTATATAACAGGCTATACTGTTACTGTAACTGTTATACTAATATCTCTCACATACTTTATTATATAACAGACTATACTGTTACTGTAACTGTTATACTAATATCTCTCACATACTTTATTATATAACAGGCTATACTGTTACTGTAACTGTTATACTAATATCGCTCACATACTTTATTATATAACAGGCTATACTCTTACTGTAACTGTTATACTAATATCGCTCTCATACTTTATTATATAACATGCTATACTGTTACTGTAACTGTTATACTAATATCACTCACATACTTTATTATATAACAGACTATACTGTTACTGTAACTGTTATACTAATATCTCTCACATACTGTATTATATAACAGGCTATACTGTAACTGTAACTGTTATACTAATATCTCTCACATACTTTATTATATAACAGGCTATACTGTTACTGTAACTGTTATACTAATATCACTCACGTACTTTATTATATAACAGGTTATACTGTAACTGTAACTGTTATACTAATATCGCTCACATACTTTATTATATAACAGGCTATACTGTAACTGTTATACTAATATCTCTCACATACTTTATTATATAACAGGCTATACGGTTACTGTAACTGTTATACTAATATCTCTCACATACTTTATTATATAACAGGCTATACTGTTACTGTAACTGTTATACTAATATCACTCACGTACTTTATTATATAACAGGCTATACTGTTACTGTAACTGTTATACTAATATCACTCACATACTTTATTATATAACAGGCTATACTGTTACTGTAACTGTTATACTAATATCACTCACATACTTTATTATATAACAGGCTATACTGTAACTGTAACTGTTATACTAATATCGCTCACATACTTTATTATATAACAGGCTATACTTTTACTGTAACTGTTATACTAATATCGCTCACATACTTTATTATTTAACAGGCTATACTTTTACTGTAACTGTTATACTAATATCTCTCACATACTGTATTATATAACAGGCTATACTGTTACTGTAACTGTTATACTAATATCACTCACATACTGTATTATATAACAGGCTATACTGTTACTGTAACTGTTATACTAATATTGCTCACATACTTTATTATATAACAGACTATACTGTTACTGTAACTGTTATACTAATATCGCTCACATACTTTATTATATAACAGGCTATACTTTTACTGTAACTGTTATACTAATATCGCTCACATACTTTATTATATAACAGGCTATACTGTTACTGTAACTGTTATACTAATATCTCTCACATACTGTATTATATAACAGGCTATACTGTTACTGTAACTGTTATACTAATATCGCTCACATACTTTATTATATAACAGACTATACTGTAACTGTTATACTAATATCTCTCACATACTTTATTATAAAACAGGCTATACTGTTACTGTAACTGTTATACTAATATCACTCACATACTTTATTATATAACAGGCTATACTGTTACTGTAACTGTTATACTAATATCACTCACATACTTTATTATATAACAGGCTATACTGTAACTGTTATACTAATATCGCTCACATACTTTATTATATAACAGACTATACTGTAACTGTTATACTAATATCACTCACATACTTTATTATATAACAGGCTATACTGTTACTGTAACTGTTATACTAATATCGCTCACATACTTTATTATATAACAGACTATACTGTTACTGTAACTGTTATACTAATATCACTCACATTCTTTGTTATATAACAGGCTATATACTGTTACTGTAACTGTTATACTAATATCGCTCACATACTTTATTATATAACAGGCTATACTGTTACTGTAACTGTTATACTAATATCTCTCACATACTGTATTATATAACAGGCTATACTGTTACTGTAACTGTTATACTAATATCGCTCACATACTGTATTATATAACAGGCTATACTGTTACTGTAACTGTTATACTAATATCTCTCACATACTTTATTATATAACAGGCTATATACTGTTACTGTAACTGTTATACTAATATCGCTCACATACTTTATTATATAACAGGCTATACTGTTACTGTAACTGTTATACTAATATCTCTCACATACTGTATTATATAACAGGCTATACTGTTACTGTTACTGTTATACTAATATCGCTCACATACTTTATTATATAACAGGCTATACTGTTACTGTTATACTAATATCTCTCACATACCTTATTATATAACAGGCTATACTGTTACTGTAACTGTTATACTAATATCTCTCACATACCTTATTATATAACAGGCTATACTCTTACTGTAACTGTTATACTAATATCTCTCACATACTGTATTATATAACAGGCTATACTGTTACTGTTACTGTTATACTAATATCGCTCACATACTTTATTATATAACAGACTATACTGTAACCGTTATACTAATATCTCTCACATACTGTATTATATAACAGGCTATACTGTTACTGTAACTGTTATACTATTACTGCACACAGTAAATTGTTTGTGTGCAATAAAAACCCAACGCATGTTAAAGGGACACCAAACCCAAATTTTTTCTTTCATGTTTAAGATAGAGCATGCAATTATAAGCAACTTTCTAATTTACTCCTATTATCAATTTTTATTCGTTCTCTTGCTATCTTTATTTAAAAAGCAGGAATGTGATGCATAGAAGCCGGCCCATTTTTGGTTGAGAACCTGGATTATGTTTGCTTATTGGTGGGTAAATGTAAGCCTCCAATAAGCAAGCATTATCCATGGTGCTGAACCTAAAATGGGCTGGCTGCTAAGATTTACATTCCTGCTTTTAAAATAACGATAGCAAGAGAAAAAAGACAAATTGATAATAGGAGTAAATTAGAAAGTTGCTTTCAATTCTATCTAAATCATGAAAGAAAAAAATGTGGGTTCAGTGTCTATTTAACTTCAGGACTTCAGATATCATGACTGCTCTAACTTCTCCCCATAGACATCATTGGAACAACTAACATGTATCACTAGCGAGCTAACCCGACACTGCATAAGACTTACAGCCCTAAACTAGAAGGGAGTTTTGAATATTTTGAATTCCAATGTTCTTTACATAGAAGTTCTTTTTATTTTTAATATTTAAATATTAAATATTTATATATATATATATACAGGTAGCCCTCAGTTTACGCTGGGGTTAGGTTCCAGAAGGAATGGTTGTAAATCGAAACCGTTGTAAATTGAAACCCAGTTTATAATGTAAGTCAATGGGAAGTGAGGGAGTAAGGTTCCAGGTCCCTCTCAAAATTGTCATAAGTAACACCTAATACAATATTTTTAAAGCTTTGAAATTAAGACTTTAAATACTTAACAGCATTATAAACCTAATAAAATAATCACACAACACAGAATATATAATTAAACTAAGTTAAATGAACAAAAACATTTGCTAAACAGCATTATAAACCTAATAAAATAACCACACAACACAGACTTCACTTGCATTTTTCTGCAAACAGTTCTTTCTATGCATTCCAATCTGGACTGATTTATAGACAGGAAGATCTTGTTCCTTTGAAATCTGCTTGATAGCTCAGGTCTGGTTAAACGGATTAATTTCAGCTTGCTTGGCTTTGCTGCAACACAAGCGGATATACTATTTTAATAAATGCACTGCTTCTCAATGCTTTTCAATAGCAGTCACATGACTGGAAAAAAAGGTTGTTATTCTGAAACGGTGTAAATTGAACCGTTGTAAAACGAGGGCAACCTGTATATATATATATATATATAATTTATTTTTAAATATATAGAGATATACAGATACATATAGGAATATACATTTAAAAATAAAAAGAAAATGTTCTACTTGAAGAACATTGGAATGTAAAATAGTTACAGTAATTACACAGTTAAAGACATTATGAAATTTTAAAATTGAATAAAAATAATTTTTCTTGTTTTAAGGTATTTGAGTGGAAAGGGCTCCAACGTGTATATACATATGACTCGCCGCAGTTTCATTTCTCTTGTAAGGTGTATCCAGTCCACAGATCATCCATTACTTGTGGGATATTCTCCTTCCCAACAGGAAGCTGCAAGAGGATCACCCACAGCAGAGCTGTCTATATAGCTCCTCCTCTAACTGCCACTACCAGTCATTCTCTTGCAGCTCTCGACAAGAAAGGAAGTAGCTAGAGAGATGTGGTGTTTTTATTTAGTTTATCTTCAATCAAAAGTTTGTTATTTTCAAATGGTACCGGAGTTGTACTATTTTAGCCTCAGGCAGAAAGTAGAAGAAGAGTCTGCCTGTGGTTTTTGATGATCTTAGCAGGTTGTAACTAAGATCCATTGCTGTTCTCACACATAACTGAAGAGAGAGGTAACTTCAGCTGGGGGAATGGCGTGCAGGGTCTCCTGCTATGAGGTATGTGCAGCTTAAATTTTTCTAGAGAAATGAATATGCTAGAAAATGCTGTTAATACCGGATTTATTTAAGGTAAGCCTGATTACAGTGATTTAATAACGACTAGTATCATGCTTGCTGTAAAAGGTAATATTCTTATTACTTTCTCACATTACTGAAAAATAAAACATTTGCTGGAAGTGTTTAAACGTTTTTTTATACATATTGGTGATAAAACTTTATTGGGGCCCAGTTTTTTCCACATGGCTGGCTAGATTTTGCCAAGTGAATACAGGTTGGGAGGGGCCTATTTTCGCGCCTAAATGCGCATTAGATTTTGCAGCTTGAGACATCCAGTTTCCCTGAAGGAGTCCCCTGAACACTTAGGACCTCTCTAAAGGGTTTTTGTGCCTTTCAAAGTCGTTATATGGGGAGGTAGGGCCACAGCAGAGCTGTGGCAGTTTGTTGTAACTGTTGAAAAAAACGTTTATATCGTTTTTTTGATCCGTTTTTGAAACTAAGGGGTTAATCATCCATTTGCAAGTGGGTGCAATGCTCTGTTAGTCTATTATACACACTGTAAAAATTTTGTAAGATTTACTGCTTTTTATCACTGTTTTCTCCAACATAGGTGTGTCCGGTCCACGGCGTCATCCTTACTTGTGGGATATTCTCTTCCCCAACAGGAAATGGCAAAGAGCCCAGCAAAGCTGGTCACATGATCCCTCCTAGGCTCCGCCTACCCCAGTCATTCTCTTTGCCGTTGTACAGGCAACATCTCCACGGAGATGGCTTAGAGTTTTTTAGTGTTTAACTGTAGTTTTTATTATTCAATCAAGAGTTTGTTATTTTAAAATAGTGCTGGTATGTACTATTTACTCTGAAACAGAAAAGAGATGAAGATTTCTGTTTGTATGAGGAAAATGATTTTAGCAACCGTTACTAAAATCCATGGCTGTTCCACACAGGACTGTTGAGAGGAATTAACTTCAGTTGGGGGAACAGTGAGCAGTCTTTTGCTGCTTGAGGTATGACACATTCTAACAAGACGATGTAATGCTGGAAGCTGTCATTTTCCCTATGGGATCCGGTAAGCCATTTTTATTCAGACAGTAAATAAGGGCTTCACATGGGCTTATTAAGACTGTAGACATTTTCTGGGCTAAATCGATTCATATATTACACATATTTAGCCTTGAGGAATCATTTAATCTGGGTATTTTTGTTAAATAATATCGGCAGGCAGTGTTTTAGACACCTTATTCTCTAGGGGCTTTCCCTAATCATAGGCAGAGCCTCATTTTCGCGCCGGTATTGCGCACTTGTTTTTGAGCAGCATGACATGCAGTCGCATGTGTGAGGATCTCTGATACATAGAAAAGACTTTCTGAAGGCGTCATTTGGTATCGTATTCCCCTTTGGGCTTGGTTGGGTCTCAGCAAAGCAGATACCAGGGACTGTAAAGGGGTTAAAGTTAAAAACGGCTCCGGTTCCGTTATTTTAAGGGTTAAAGCTTCCAAATTTGGTGTGCAATACTTTTAAGGCTTTAAGACACTGTGGTGAAATTTTGGTGAATTTTGAACAATTCCTTCATACTTTTTCGCAATTGCAGTAATAAAGTGTGTTCAGTTTAAAATTTAAAGTGACAGTAACGGTTTTATTTTAAAACGTTTTTTGTACTTTGTTATCAAATTTATGCCTGTTTAACATGTCTGAACTACCAGATAGACTGTGTTCTGAATGTGGGGAAGCCAAGGTTCCTTCTCATTTAAATAAATGTGATTTATGTGACACTGAAAATGATGCCCAAGATGATTCCTCAAGTGAGGGGAGTAAGCATGGTACTGCATCATTCCCTCCTTCGTCTACACGAGTCTTGCCCACTCAGGAGGCCCCTAGTACATCTAGCGCGCCAATACTCCTTACTATGCAACAATTAACGGCTGTAATGGATAATTCTATCAAAAACATTTTAGCCAAAATGCCCACTTATCAGCGTAAGCGCGACTGCTCTGTTTTAGATACTGAAGAGCATGAGGACGCTGATGATAATGGTTCTGAAATGCCCCTACACCAGTCTGAGGGGGCCAGGGAGGTTTTGTCTGAGGGAGAAATTTCAGATTCAGGGAAAATTTCTGACAAAATTTGTTTCTCTTAAAGGCACAGTACCGTTTTTATTTTTTGCTTGTTTACATTTATCAAAGTGTTTTCCAAGCTTGCTGGTCTCATTGCTAGTCTGTTTAAACATGTCTGACATAGAGGAAACTCCTTGTTCATTATGTTTAGAAGTCATTGTGGAACCCCCTCTTAGAATGTGTACCAAATATACTGATTTTACTTTAAGTTATAAAGATCATATTCTGTCTTTAAAAGATTTATCACCAGAGGAAACTGACAAGTTATGCCAACTAACTCGCCCCACGTGTCAGAACCTTTGACTCCCGCTCAAGGGACTCCCGCTCAAGAGGCGCCAAGTACATCTAGCGCGCCCATGGCGTTTACTTTACAAGACATGGCGGCAGTTATGGATCATACCCTTACAGCGGTATTGTCCAAACTACCAGGGTTACAAGGAAAGCGAGACAGCTCTGGGGCTAGAAAAAATACAGAGCACTCTGACGCTTTAGTAGCTATGTCTGATATCCTCTCACAATATGCAGAAGCTGAGGCAGGATAGCTTCTTTCTGTGGGTGATTTTTCTGACTCAGGGAAGAAAAATCACCCACAGACTTCAACCTGATTCTGATATGTCAACATTTAAATTTAAGCTTGAACACCTCCGCGTGTTGCTCAGGGAGGTTTTAGCTACTCTGGATGACTGTGACACCATTATAGTGCCAGAGAAATTGTGTAGATTGGATACATACTATGCAGTGCCTGTTTGCACTGATGTTTTTCCAATACCTAAGAGGTTTTCAGAAATTATTACTAAGGAATGGGATAGACCAGGTGTACTGTTCTCTCCCCCTCCTATTTTTAAGAAAATGTTTCCAATAGATGCCGCTACACGGGACTTATGGCAAACGGTCCCTAAGGTGGAGGGAGCAGTTTCTACCCTAGCTTAGCGTACAACTATCCCCGTCGAGGACAGTTGTGCTTTCCTAGATCCAATGGATAAAAAGTTAGAGGGTTACCTTAAGAAAATGTTTATTCAACAAGGTTTTATTCTCCAGCCTCTTGCATGCATTGCCCCAGTCACTGCTGCTGCGGCTTTCTGGTTTGAGTCTCTGGAAGAGGCCTTACAAGTAGAAACTCCATTGGATGATATACTTGACAAGCTTAAAGCGCTTAAGCTAGCCAATTCATTTGTTTCTGATGCCTTTGTTCATTTAACTAAACTAACGGCTAAGAACTCAGGTTTTGCTATTCACTCGCGTAGGGCGCTATGGCTTAAATCCTGGTCAGCTGACGTTACTTCAAAGTCTAAGATTCTCAATATTCCCTTCAAGGGGCAGACCCTACTCGGGCCTGGACTGAAGGAGATAATTTCTGATATTACTGGAGGAAAAGGTCATGCCCTTCCTCAGGATATGTCTAACAAATTAAGGACCAAACAAACTAATTTTCGTGCCTTTCGAAACTTTAAGACGAGCGGCATCATCTTCCTCTAATACAAAACAAGAGGGAAATTTTGCCCAGTCCAAGCCGGTCTGGAGACCTAACCAGGCTTGGAACAATGGTAAACAGGCCAAGAAGCCTGCTGCTGCCTCTAAGACAGCATGAAAGATTGGCCCCCGATCCGGTAACGGATCTAGTAGGGGGCAGACTTTCTCTCTTCGCCCAGGCTTGGGCAAGAGACATCCAGGATCCCTGGGCATTGGAAATTGTGTCCCAGGGATATCTTCTGGACTTCAAAGCTTCTTCCCCAAAAGGAAGATTTCACCTTTCACAATTATCTGCAGACCAGATAAAGAGAGAGGCATTCTTACATTGTGTTCAAGACCTCCTAGTTATGGGAGTGATCCACCCAGTTCCAAAGGAGGAACAGGGGCAATGATTCTATTCAAATCTATTTGTGGTTCCCAAGAAAGAGGGAACCTTCAGACAAATCTTAGATCTCAAGATCCTAAACAAATTTCTCAGGGTCCCATCTTTCAAGATGGAGACTATTCGAACCATCCTACCTATGATCCAGGAGGGTCAATACATGAATACAGTGGATTTAAAGGATGCGTATCTTCACATTCCGATACACAAAGATCATCATCGGTTTCTCAGGTTCGCCTTCCAAGACAGGCATTACCAGTTTGTGGCTCTTCCCTTTGGGTTAGCTACGGCACCAAGAATCTTTACGAAGGTTCTTGGGTCACTTCTGGCGGTCCTAA
Organism: Bombina bombina; assembly: GCF_027579735.1. NCBI lineage: Eukaryota > Metazoa > Chordata > Amphibia > Anura > Bombinatoridae > Bombina > Bombina bombina. The sequence goes on along the minus strand of NC_069504.1, from coordinate 1,098,255,279 downwards.
GGCCGCGGGGCATAGCAGTAGCCCCTTACTTAGACGACATTCTGATACAGGCATCGAATTTCCAAATTGCCAAGTCCCATACAGACATTGTTCTGGCATTCCTGAGGTCTCATGGGTGGAAAGTGAACGAAAAGAAGAGTTCTCTATCCCCTCTCACAAGAGTTTCCTTCCTGGGAACTCTGATAGATTCTGTAGAAATGAGGATTTACCTGACAGAGGCCAGGTTGTCAAAACGTCTAAATTCCTGCCATGTTCTTTATTCTACTTCTTGCCCTTCGGTGGCTCAGTGTATGGAAGTAATCGGCTTAATGGTAGCGGCAATGGACATAGTTCTGTTTGCCCGCCTACATCTCAGACCGCTGCAACTCTGCATGCTCAGTCAGTGGAATGGGGATTACACAGATTTGTCCCCTTTACTAAATCTGGATCAAGAGACCAGGGATTCTCTTCTCTGGTGGCTATCTCGAGTCCATCTGTCCAAGGGTATGACCTTCCGCAGGCCAGATTGGACAATAGTAACAACAGATGCCAGCCTTCTGGGCTGGGGGGCAGTCTGGAACTCTCTGAAGGCTCAGGGGTCATGGACTCAGGAGGAGGCTCTCCTTCCGGTAAACATTCTGGAACTAAGAGCGATATTCAATGCTCTTCAGACTTGGCTTCAGCTAGCGGCAGTGAGGTTCATCAGATTTCAGTCGGACAACATCACGACTGTAGCTTACATCAACCATCAAAGTTCCCTAGTGATGTTGGAGGTTTCAAAGATAATTCGTTGGGCAGAGATTCACTCTTGCCACCTATCAGCTATCCATATCCCAGGAGTAAAGAACTGGGAGGCGGATTTTCTAAGTCGACAGACTTTTCATCCGGGGGAGTGGGAACTCCATCCGGAGGTGTTTGCACAGTTGATTCAACGTTGGGGCAAACCAGAACTGGATCTAATGGCATCTCGCCAGAACACCAAGCTTCCTTGTTACGGATCCAGGTCCAGGGATCCCAAGGCAGCACTGATAGATGCTCTAGCAGCGCCTTGGTCCTTCAACCTGGCTTATGTGTTTCCACCATTTCCTCTGCTCCCTCGTCTGGTTGCCAAGGTCAAGCAGGAGAGAGCATCTGTGATTTTGATAGCACCTGCGTGGCCACGCAGAACTTGGTATGCAGATCTGATGGACATGTCATCCTTTCCACCATGGACTCTGCCTCTGAGACAGGACCTTCTACTTCAGGGTCCTTTCAACCATCCAAATCTAATTTCTCTGCAGCTGACTGCTTGGAGATTGAACGCTTGATTTTATCAAAGCGTGGTTTCTCTGAGTCGGTCATTGATACCTTAATACAGGCGCGAAAGCCTGTCACCAGGAAAATCTATCATAAGATATGGTGTAAATATCTTCATTGGTGTGAATCCAAGGGTTACTCATGGAGTAAGGTCAGGATTCCTAGGATATTATCTTTTCTCCAAGATGGATTGGAGAAGGGTTTGTCAGCATGTTCCTTAAAGGGACAGATTTCTGCTCTGTCTATTCTTTTGCACAAACGTCTAGCTGAGGTTCCAGACGTGCAGGCGTTTTGTCAGGCTTTAGTCAGAATTAAGCCTGTGTTTAAACCTGTTGCTCCGCCTTGGAGTTTAAATTTAGTTCTTAAGGTTCTTCAAGGGGTTCCGTTTAAACCTTTGCATTCCATAGATATTAAGCTCTTATCTTGGAAAGTTTTGTTTTTAGTAGCTATCTCCTCGGCTCGAAGAGTTTCAGAGTTATCTGCTTTACAATGTGATTCTCCTTATCTCATTTTTCATTCTGATAAGGTAGTGTTACGTACCAAACCTGTTTTTCTACCTAAGGTGGTATCTAATAAAAATATCAATCAGGAGATTGTTGTACCGTTACTGTGTCCTAATCCTTCTTCAAAGAAGGAACGTCTTTTACACAATCTTGACGTGGTTCGTGCTTTAAAGTTTTATTTACAAGCTACTAAAGATTTTCGTCAAACATCTGCATTGTTTGTTGTCTGCTCTGGACAGAGGAGAGGACAAAAGGCTTCGGCAACTTCTCTTTCTTTTTGGCTAAGGAGTATAATACGCTTAGCTTATGAGACTGCTGGCCTGAAAGGATTACAGCTCATTCTACTAGAGCGGTAGCTTTCACATGGGCTTTTAAGAATGAGGCTTCTGTTGAACAGATTTGTAAGGCGGCGACTTGGTCTTCGCTTCATACTTTTTCAAAATTCTATAAATTTGATACTTTTTCTTCTTCGGAGGCTATTTTTGGGAGAAAGGTTTTGCAGGCAGTGGTGCCTTCCGTTTAAGCACCTGCCTTGTCCCTCCCTTCATCCGTGTCCTATAGCTTTGGTATTGGTATCCCACAAGTAATGGATGATCCGTGGACTGGATACACCTTACAAGAGAAAACAAAATTTATGCTTACCTGATAAATTTATTTCTCTTGTGGTGTATCCAGTCCACGGCCCGCCCTGTAATTTTAAGGCAGGTGTGTTTTATTTTTAAACTACAGTCACTACTGCACCCTATGGTTTCTCCTTTCTCTTGCTTGTCTTCGGTCGAATGACTGGTAGTGGCAGTTAGAGGAGGAGCTATATAGACAGCTCTGCTGTGGGTGATCCTCTTGCAGCTTCCTGTTGGGAAGGAGAATATCCCACAAGTAATGGATGATCCGTGGACTGGATACACCACAAGAGAAATAAATTTATCAGATAAGCATAAATTTTGTTTTTATTACGTAGGCACCATGTGACCGGTAATAGCCCTGGCTTCCATCCTGGGCCCTCCTCAGTTCAGCCACTGTTGGAAAATTAAAAGCTGTTGTTAAAAGTTCTACCATAATACTCACGCAGTTCTTCCAAAATGAAGTGAGAGAGAAGCGAGATCACTTGAATTCACGTCCCTACCGCTTACATGACACTTGTCATCTAAAAAAATAAGGAAGCTTTTTAAACAGTTACATCATGCGCATGAATTAACTATTGCGTGCGCACAATGTAAATGAATATTTGGGGCCAAGTATTTAACTATTTCATACGCATGCAACAATCATTAAGGCTTAAGCGCGAAATAGTTCAATCATGTGAATAAAATAATACACCGTGAGCACAGTATAAATCAACGTGGGAACATTTTTTCTTTTACAAGATACGATGAGTCCACTGATTTCATCCTTACTTGTGGGATATCGCCTCCTGGTCAGCAGGAGGAGGCAAAGAGCACCACAGCAGAGCAGCAGAGCTGTATATATAGCTCCTCCCTTCCCTCCCCCCCCCCCAGTCATTCTCTTTGCCTGTGTTAGTGATAGGAAGAAGTAAAGTGAGGTGTTAGTTTAGATTCTTCAATCAAGAGTTTATTATTTTTAAAATGGTACCAAAGTGTGCTATTTTTCTATAGGGTGTAGCCGTATTCCTTGTTAGCCTCTAGAGTAGAGCTACAGGTGGCTTTAAAGCAATGGGAACTGGTGGGGTTTTACCCGCACTGTGCCTCCCATACTAGTGCTGCCCTTTGTATACTGATGGTCTTAGCAATATTAACTAAGGCCCTTTTGTGTCCACAGAGCTGCTGGAGGGAGAAGACCTCTTGATCCTGTGGAACTTCTCATGCTGTTAATCAGCACTGAGGTAAGTGCATTCTTTTGTTTTCTGGAACACTGGCTAACTCAGAAGGGACTGTGTATTTATGAGCTGTTGGAACAAGAGCCTTTGCAACAAGTTAAAAAGGCTGTTCTGTAACGGTGTGTGTGAGTTGTCCAGGGGTCAACCGGCACAAGGGGGGTTACATTAGAGGTTAATGTTTATTAAAATGGCCTATTGTGATTCTATGAATGGGGCTCTTATGCATCACTAGAATGCTTCTCAAAGGGAGCTATGGTGCTATGTGTTGGACGCTGGGAGTACTTATCGGAGTTTTGCATTAGGACTCCGGTTTACGGCTGCATATTGTTTTTTTCAAATAGAGGACTGTAGCAGGGGTTGAGAAACGGCTTTTCATTGCCGCGCGGAGAACTTCATAGAATATGGAAGTTCTTTGCCGCATGGAGTTATAGCCGATGCGACGCCCACGATGGGCGGGGCTTACTTTGGCGTGCTGTTTAGCCGCACAGACTGTCATTACATCCGGCTGCTGGATTAGACTAAGCACATGCATGGGTATTAGTGAACACGAGCGGTCTTAGGCGTTTTTGTCACATTCCTCTGGTTCCTTTGCTAGTATGGTCGGAAAACCGTGGGGGCAAGTAGGCGCCTCAGCAGAGCTGTTGAGGCGAGGTGCTGAAATAAATCTATAACAGAGTGCTTTGATTGTTAACCTTTTCACTGACATTGTTAATACATGTTTAACTTTTAAAGGCACAGTAGCTGCCCAGTTTTTTAAAATAATCTGTGCTTGTTAACCCTTTCAGGCTCTGACAGTGTTACTACATGTTTAGCTTTTAAAGGCACAGTAGCTGCCCAGGTTTAAAATAATCTGTGCTGCTGTTTTTTTCTATGCTATTTAGCTGTAAATATTTTTCAGACCAAATTGCTTCTTGCCTTCTATTATGATGGATGCAGATGATATCCAAACTGTAGCGTGTTCAATGTGTTTGGATGCCACTGCGGAAGCCCCTGCTCCTTTTTGTCCCTTATGTATTGAGAGGGCCTTGCATTTTAGAGACAAAATTGTTTTTGACAAATCTTTGACTAAGTTGAATTCTTCTCAAGAGTCTATAGATGAGATGCAGAGCATGCCGCAACTTTCTCCCCAAGCATCACAGCCCTTAACACCCGCTCAAGCGGGACCTTGTATTTCTCCAGTCTCTGCAGCTTTTACATTAAAAAAACATAGCTGCAGTGATGTCCTCTACACTTTCTGATGTGTTGGCTAATTTACCCATATCGCACGGCAAGCGTTCAAGACAGGACAACTATGTAGTAAATTCTGCATCTGATTCTATGATGGCAATTACTGACGTACCCACCCAGGGTTCTGAGTTGGAGAGTACTGCGGTACTCTCAGAAGGTGAACTGTCTGACTCAGGGAGTACCTTACCTCTGACTGACTCTGACGTAGTTTCTTTCAGGTTTAAACTTGAGCACCTCCGTTTATTACTGAGGGAGGTGTTGGTTTCTCTGGATGATTGTGACTCAATAGTGGTCCCTCCAGAAAAATTGAGTAAGTTGGACAGATATTTGGAAGTCCCATCTTATTCAGATGTATTTCCAGTCCCGAAAAGGACTTCAGAGATTATTGCAAAAGAATGGGAGAGACCAGGTATTCCCTTCTCTCCTTCTCCAGTTTTTAAAAAAATGTATCCTATAGCCGATGCTATTAGAGATTCTTGGCAGACGGTTCCTAACGTTGAGGGTGCTGTTTCTACTATGGCCAAGGGTACTACTATTCCTATTGAGGATAGTTGTGCATTTAAGGACCCTATGAATAAGAAATTGGAGGGTCTCCTTAAGAAACTTTACATTCATCAGGGATTCCTGTTGCAACCTGCGGCTTGCATTGTCACAGTCACCACTGCGGCCGCTTATTGGTTTAATCCTCTGGAAGAGTCTCTTAAGACTGAGACTCCTTTGGAAGAGATACAAGATTAGATTAAAGCTCTTAAGTTAGCTAATTTCTTTATTACGGATGCTTCCCTGCAGATTACTAAATTGGCGGCTAAGAGTTAAGGTTTTGCCATCTTAGCACGCAGAGCTTTATGGTTAAAATCTTGGTCTGCGGATGTGTCATCCAAATCTAAGCTTTTGGCTATTCCTTACAAGGGGAAGACCCTGTTCGGGCCTGACTTGAAGGAGATCATTTCTGACATAACGGGAGGCAAGGGTCATCTCCTCCCTCAGGATAAAAAGTCCAAACAGAGAGGGCAGCAGAGTAATTTTCGTTCCTTTTGAAAGGGAATTATTCACAAACCAAGGTCACTTGGAGACCCAACCAGTCTTGGAACAAGAGTAAACAATCCAAGAAGCCAGCTGCTATTACCAAGTCAGCATGAAGGGTCGGCCCCCGATCCGGGACCGGATCTTGTGGGGGGCAGACTCTCTCTCTTCATCCAGGCCTGGATCAGAGATGTTCAGGATCCCTGGACACTGGAAATTGTGTCTCAGGGATATCAGTTTGAGTTCAGAAACTCTTCCCCCAGGGGAAGGTTTCTTCTTTGAAGATTATCTGCAAACCAGATAAAAAGAGAGGCGTTCTTACGTTGTGTAAGAGACCTTGCTTCCATGGGAGTAATATGTCCCGTTCCAATACAGGAACAGGGTCAGGGTTTTTTTTTAAATCTCTTTGTAGTTCCCAAAAAAGAGGGAACGTTCCGACCTATTCTAGACCTCAAGAGTCTAAACAAGTTTCTCAGAGTTCCATCCTTCAAGATGGAAACTAATCGTACCATTCTCCCATTGATCCAGGAGGGTCAATTTATGACTACCGTGAATCTAAAGGATGCATATCTTCATGTTCCTATCCACAAAGATCATCACAAGTTCCTCCGTTTTGCCTTTCTGGACAAACATTTTCAGTTTGTGGCTCTTCCTTTCGGTCTGGCCACGGCACCCAGAATTTTCACAAAGGTTCTGGGGTCTCTGCTGGCGGTTCTCAGCCCACGGGGCATTGCAGTGGCGCCTTATCTGGATGATATTCTGATCCATGCGTCATCTTATCAGCTAACAAAGTTTCATACCGACATTGCTCTGTCCTTTCTAAGGACTCACGGGTGGAAAGTGAATCTAGAAAAAAGTTCTCTAGTTCCACAGACAAGGGTTCCTTTCTTGGGAACTCTAATCGACTCTCTATCCATGAAGATCTTTTTGACGGAAGTCAGAAAGTTAAAGATTCTGAATACATGCCGAGCCCTTCAGTCCAATCCTCAACCGTCAGTGGCTCAGTGCATGGAGGCGATTGGATTGATGGTAGTGGCAATGGACATTGTTCCGTTTGCTAGTTTTCATCTCAGACCTCTGCAACTGAGCATGCTGAGACAGTGGAATGGAGATTATGCAAATTTGTCTCCTCAAATAGATCTAGATCAGGAGACAAGGGACTCTCTTCTATGGTGGTTGTCGCTGGATCATCTGTCCCAGGGGACATGTTTCCGCAGACCCTCATGGGTGATAGTGACAACAGACGCCAGTCTGATAGGATGGGGAGCAGTCTGGAACTCCCTGAGGGCTCAGGGTGTATGGACTCGATCGGAGTCCCTACTTTCCATCAATATTCTAGAGTTGAGAGCAATATTCAATGCACTTCAGGCTTGGCCTCAGTTGGCTTCAGCCAAATTCATCAGATTCCAGTCGGAAAACATTACGACTGTAGCTTACATCAATCATCAGGGGGGAACAAGGAGTTCCTTGGCGATGACAGAAGTAACCAAGATATTTCAGTGGGTGGAGGCTCACTCTTGTTATCTGTTGGCAATCCACATCCCAGGTGTGGACAACTGAGAAGCGGATTTTCTGAACAGACAGACTTTTCATCCGGGGGAATGGGAACTCCATCCGGAGGTATTTGCCAACCTGATTCTCAGATGGGGCAGGCCGGAGTTGGATCTTATGGCATCTCGTCAGAATACCAAGCTTCCGAGATACGGGTCCAGGTCCAGGGATCCCCAGGCCGAATTGATAGATGCCTTGGCAGTGCCTTGGTCGTTCAGCCTAGCTTATGTGTTCCCTCCATTTGCTCTTCTTCCCCGGTTGATTGCTTGAGTCAAACAGGAGAGGGCTTCGGTGATCCTCATCGCTCCTGCGTGGCCTCGCAGGACTTGGTATGCCGATCTGGTGGACATGTCGTCTCAGCCACCGTGGAAGCTTCCATTGAGGAAAGACCTTCTCATTCAGGGACCCTTCCATCATCCGAATCTAGTTTCTCTGCAGCTAACTGCTTGGAGATTGAACGCTTGATTTTATCTAAGAGAGGGTTCTCTGATTCAGTCATTGATACCTTGATTCAGGCGCGTAAGCCTGTTACTAGAATGATTTACCATAAGATATGGCGTAAATATCTTTATTGGTGCGAGTCCAAGGGCTACTCATGGAGTAGGGTTAGGATTCCCAGGATTTTGTCTTTTCTCCAAGAAGGATTGGAGAAAGGGTTGTCAGCAAGTTCCTTAAAGGGACAGATTTCTGCTTTGTCTATTTTGTTACACAAGCGTCTGGCAGATGTTCCAGATGTTCATTCTTTTTGTCAGGCTCTGACTAGAATCAGGCCTGTGTTTCGACCAATTGCTCCTCCTTGGAGTTTGAATTTAGTTCTTAATGTTCTTCAAGGGGTTCCGTTTGAACCTATGCATTCCATAGATATTAAGTTGTTATCTTGGAAAGTTTTATTTTTGGTTGCTATTTCTTCTGCTCGCAGAGTTTCTGAGCTTTCGGCATTACAGTGTGATTCTCCTTATCTTATTTTCCATTCTGATAAGGTGGTGTTACGTACCAAACCTGGTTTTCTTCCTAAGGTTGTTTCTAATAAAAATATTAATCAGGAAATTGTTGTTCCTTCCTTGTGTCCTAATCCTTCTTCTAAGAAGGAGCGGATGTTACATAATTTGGACGTGGTCCGTGCTTTAAAGTTTTACTTGCAGGCCACTAAGGATTTTCGTCAATCGTCTTCTCTGTTTATTGTTTTTTCTGGGAAGAGTAGGGATCAGAAAGCTACGGCTACCTCTCTTTCGTTTTGGCTGAAGAGTATCATCTGTTTTGCATATGGGACTGCTGGACAGCAGCCTCCTGAACGAATTACGGCTCATTCCACGAGGGCTGTGGCTTCCTCATGGGCATTCAAAAATTATGCTTCTGTTGAATAGATTTGCAAAGCTGCAACTTGGTCGTCTCTTCACACTTTTTCCAAATTTTCCAAATTCAATACTTTTGCCTCATCTGAGGCTGTTTTTGGGAGGAAAGTTCTTCAAGCAGTGATGCCTTCCGTTTAGGTTCCCTGTCTTGTCCCTCCCGTTTCATCCGTGTACTATAGCTTTGGTATTGTATCCGACAAGTAAAGATAAAATCCGTGGACTCATCGTATCTTGTAAAAGAAAAGGAAAATTATTCTTACCTGATAAATTTGTTTCTTTTACGATATGATGAGTCCACGGCCCACCCTGTTTTTTCGAGACAGGTCTTTATTTTTATTTTTTGTTAAACTTCATTCACCTCTGCACCTTGGCTTTTCCTTTCTCTTCCTAACTTTGGTCGAATGACTGGAGTGGGAGGGAAGGGAGGAGTTATATATACAGCTCTGCTGTGGTGCTCTTTGCCTCCTCCTGCTGACCAGGAGGCGATATCCCACAAGTAAGGATGAAATCCATGGACTCATCGTATCGTAAAAGAAACAAATTTATCATGTAAGAATAAATTTCCTTTTTTTACAGTGTCACCGGCAGGGCTCTATATATGAGTGTGTCACTTTATTTTAATTATTTTTATTTTATGTTTGGTGCACATTTTTTTTTTTAACTCTTTTATGATTTTTTTTTTAACTCTTAGTGGCCAATTTATCAAAGGTCTTGTGGACCTGATCCGACAGTGCGGATCAGGTCCGCAAGACCTCGCTGAATGCGGAGAGCAACGCCGCCCCCTGCAGACTCGCGTTTATTCGGCCACCAGCAGGGAGGTGTCAATCAACCCGATCGTACTCGATCGGGTTGAATTGCGGCGATGTCTGTCCGCCTGCCCAGAGCAGGCAGACAGGGTTATGGAGCAGCGGTCTTTAGACCGCTGCTTCATAACTGCTGTTTCTGGCGAGTCTGAAGACTTGCCAAAAACACGGGCTCACAAGCTCCAAGCTTGATAAATGGGCCCCTTACTCTTTATGCTAGGGGGCCGAATTATCATTGTGCGAGTGGAAATGATCTGATATTGCGAATCATGTCCGCTGCACATCGATAAATGCTGAAAGCATACGCTCTCGGCATATATCATCACAAGAACTACTGGTGCAATGCCGCCCCCTGCAGATTTGCGGCCAATCGGCTGCTAGCAGGGGGTGTCAATCAACCCGATTGTATTCGATCGGGTTGATTTCTGGCGATGTCTGTCCGCCGCCTCAGAGCAGGCGGACAGGTTATGGAGCAGCGGTCTGTGTTTCCGGCAAGCCTGAAGGCTCCATACGGAGCTTGATAAATATGCCCCTAGGTCTCCTCTTGCGCTAACCCGCTGTGCCCAAATTTAGATTGTGCTTGAGCGAATGTGTTTACTTTCAACTTGTAATACACACGCAAGCTAGCGTGTCCTAATCCTTCTTCTAAGAAGGAGCGGATGTTACATAATTTGGACGTGGTCCGTGCTTTAAAGTTTTACTTGCAGGCCACTAAGGATTTTCGTCAATCGTCTTCTCTGTTTATTGTTTTTTCTGGGAAGAGTAGGGATCAGAAAGCTACGGCTACCTCTCTTTCGTTTTGGCTGAAGAGTATCATCTGTTTTGCATATGGGACTGCTGGACAGCAGCCTCCTGAACGAATTACGGCTCATTCCACGAGGGCTGTGGCTTCCTCATGGGCATTCAAAAATTATGCTTCTGTTGAATAGATTTGCAAAGCTGCAACTTGGTCGTCTCTTCACACTTTTTCCAAATTTTCCAAATTCAATACTTTTGCCTCATCTGAGGCTGTTTTTGGGAGGAAAGTTCTTCAAGCAGTGATGCCTTCCGTTTAGGTTCCCTGTCTTGTCCCTCCCGTTTCATCCGTGTACTATAGCTTTGGTATTGTATCCGACAAGTAAAGATAAAATCCGTGGACTCATCGTATCTTGTAAAAGAAAAGGAAAATTATTCTTACCTGATAAATTTGTTTCTTTTACGATATGATGAGTCCACGGCCCACCCTGTTTTTTCGAGACAGGTCTTTATTTTTATTTTTTGTTAAACTTCATTCACCTCTGCACCTTGGCTTTTCCTTTCTCTTCCTAACTTTGGTCGAATGACTGGAGTGGGAGGGAAGGGAGGAGTTATATATACAGCTCTGCTGTGGTGCTCTTTGCCTCCTCCTGCTGACCAGGAGGCGATATCCCACAAGTAAGGATGAAATCCATGGACTCATCGTATCGTAAAAGAAACAAATTTATCATGTAAGAATAAATTTCCTTTTTTTACAGTGTCACCGGCAGGGCTCTATATATGAGTGTGTCACTTTATTTTAATTATTTTTATTTTATGTTTGGTGCACATTTTTTTTTTTAACTCTTTTATGATTTTTTTTTTAACTCTTAGTGGCCAATTTATCAAAGGTCTTGTGGACCTGATCCGACAGTGCGGATCAGGTCCGCAAGACCTCGCTGAATGCGGAGAGCAACGCCGCCCCCTGCAGACTCGCGTTTATTCGGCCACCAGCAGGGAGGTGTCAATCAACCCGATCGTACTCGATCGGGTTGAATTGCGGCGATGTCTGTCCGCCTGCCCAGAGCAGGCAGACAGGGTTATGGAGCAGCGGTCTTTAGACCGCTGCTTCATAACTGCTGTTTCTGGCGAGTCTGAAGACTTGCCAAAAACACGGGCTCACAAGCTCCAAGCTTGATAAATGGGCCCCTTACTCTTTATGCTAGGGGGCCGAATTATCATTGTGCGAGTGGAAATGATCTGATATTGCGAATCATGTCCGCTGCACATCGATAAATGCTGAAAGCATACGCTCTCGGCATATATCATCACAAGAACTACTGGTGCAATGCCGCCCCCTGCAGATTTGCGGCCAATCGGCTGCTAGCAGGGGGTGTCAATCAACCCGATTGTATTCGATCGGGTTGATTTCTGGCGATGTCTGTCCGCCGCCTCAGAGCAGGCGGACAGGTTATGGAGCAGCGGTCTGTGTTTCCGGCAAGCCTGAAGGCTCCATACGGAGCTTGATAAATATGCCCCTAGGTCTCCTCTTGCGCTAACCCGCTGTGCCCAAATTTAGATTGTGCTTGAGCGAATGTGTTTACTTTCAACTTGTAATACACACGCAAGCTAGCGTGGTCGTGATATTACTCGTCATGACCCGCTCTAACAATAGCATGCAACTTGTAATCCAGCCAAATGTTTTTTATGAACTTATTTCAATAACACACACTAAGCAGTGATTACAGTACAGTAAAACAAATTAGTGATTAAAGTAAAGGCGCATTACTTATCTTCGGGTCTTGAATAAGGTATTAATATTGTACAAAGGTAAACAGGCAGGTTATCACAATAGCTTAAAGAGCCATCCTTCAGTGGAACACAGGCACATGCTGTCTGAAACTTCTCTCCAAGATGATACCTAGCAAACTCTCCTGCTCCTTCCTTAGCATTTCTTATAATTAAACCTTTAGTTTAGAAAGCGTGTCTAACGTTATGTCAATTATTTTATTCGGCAAGCCTTTAAGCATATTAAGAGCAAAGTTATGAGTGGAGCACTAAGGGGTTTATCAAAGGTGTTTGCATGTGTCAGAATTAGCATGAGTATTGCAAGTTGAAAGTAAACTTGTTTGCTCAAGCGCAATTTAATTTAATGGTGTTGGGTTATTGCAAGCTCAGAGTTCTGGTTAATTGTTACACTCAAATAAAAAGTGTCACAAAAAACATAAATAAACATTTCAAATATAGTTACACTCATAATAACACTGTTTTAGGTGTTAGAGAAAAAAAAGGCAGGCAAAGGGCTTTAACATAGAGATAAATACATATACATGTCTAAATAGGTGTGTGTATATATATATATATATATATATATATATATATATTTAATAACAAAAAGTACATTATTTTCTATGGCCTAGATTTAGAGTTGGGCGGTAGCCGTCAAAACCAGCGTTAGATGCTCCTAACGCTGGTTTTAGGCTACCGCCGGTATTTGGCTTTTCCATACCGCAGATCCCCTTACGTCATTTGCGTATCCTATCTTTTCAATGGGATCTTTCTAATGCCGGTATTTAGAGTCGTAGCTGAAGTGAGCGTTAGAAATCTAACGACAAAACTCCAGCCGCAGATAAAAGTCAGTAGTTAAGAGCTTTCTGGGCTAACGCCGGTTTATAAAGCTCTTAACTACTGTGCTCTAAAGTACACTAACACCCATAAACTACCTATGTACCCCTAAACCGAGGTCCCCCCACATCGCCGCCACTCTATTAAAAAATTTTAACCCCTAATCTGCCGACCGCACACCGCTGCCACCTACATTATCCCTATGAACCCCTAATCTGCTGCCCCTAACACCGCCGACCCCTATATTATATTTATTAACCCCTGATCTGCCGCCCCCGCTACCGCTGACCCCTGCATATTATTATTAACCCCTAATCTGCCGCTCCGTACACCACCGCCACCTACATTATAGCTATGTACCCCTAATCTGCTGCCCCTAACTCCGCCGACCCCTATATTATATTTATTAACCCCTAATCTGCCCCCCTCAACGTTGTCTCCACCTGCCTACACTTATTAACCCCTAATCTGCCAAGAGGACCGCACCGCTACTATAATAAAGTTATTAACCCCTAATCCGCCTCACTCCCGCCTCAATAACCCTATAATAAATAGTATTAACCCCTAATCTGCCCTCCCTAACATTGCCGACACCTAACTTCAATTATTAACCCCTAATCTGCCGACCTAATCTCGCCGCTACTGTAATAAATGTATTAACCCCTAAAGCTAAGTCTAACCCTAACACTAACACCCCCCTAAATTAAATATAATTTAAATCTAACTAAATAAATTAACTCTTATTAAATAAATTATTCCTATTTAAAGCTAAATACTTACCTGTAAAATAAATCCTAATATAGCTACAATATAAATTATAATTATATTATAGCTATTTTAGGATTTATATTTATTTTACAGGTAACTTTGTATTTATTTTAACCAGGTACAATAGCTATTAAATAGTTAAGAACTATTTAATAGCTAAAATAGTTAAAATAATTACAAATTTACCTGTAAAATAAATCCTAACCTAAGTTACAATTAAACCTAACACTACACTATCAATAAATAAATTAAATAAAATACCTACAATTACCTACAATTAAACCTAACACTACACTATCAGTAAATGAATTAAATACAATACCTACAACTACAATTAAATAAACTAACTAAAGTACAAAAAATAAAAAGAACTAAGTTACAAAAAATAAAAAAATATTTACAAACATTAGAAAAATATTACAACAATTTTAAACTAATTACACCTACTCTAAGCCCCCTAATAAAATAACAAAGCCCCCCAAAATAAAAAAATGCCCTACCCTATTCTAAATTAAAAAAGTTCAAAGCTCTTTTACCTTATCAGCCCTGAACAGGGCCCTTTGCGGGGCATGCCCCAAGAAATTCAGCTCTTTTGCCTGTTAAAAAACACATACAATACCCCCCCCAACATTACAACCCACCAACCACATACCCCTAATCTAACCCAAACCCCCCTTAAATAAACCTAACACTAAGCCCCTGAAGATCTTCCTACCTTATCTTCACCTCACCGGGTATCACCGATCGGTCCTGGCTCGAAAATCTTCATCCAACCCAAGCGGGGGCTGGCGATCCATAATCCTGCGGCTGAAGAGGTCCAGAAGAGGCTCCAAAGTCTTCATCCTATCCGGGAAGAAGAGGCGATCCAGACCTGCAACCATCTTGATCCAAGCGGCATCTTCTATCTTCATTCGATGAGGAACGGCTCCATCGTGAAGACCTCCAGCGCGGATCAATCTTCTTCCGACGACGTCCAACTGAAGAATGACGGTTCCTTTAAGGGACGTCATCCAAGATGGCGTTCCTCAAATTCCGATTGGCTGATAGGATTCTATCAGCCAATCGGAATTAAGGTAGGAAAATTCTGATTGGCTGATGGAATCAGCCAATCAGAATCAAGTTCAATCCGATTGGCTGATCCGATTAGCCAATCAGATTGAGCTCGCATTCTATTGGCTGTTCCGATCAGCCAATAGAATGCAAGCTCAATCTGATTGTCTGATCGGATCGGCCAATCGGATTGAACTTGATTCTGATTGGCTGATTCCATCAGCCAATCAGAATTTTCCTACCTTTCCTACCTATCAGCCAATCGGAATTCGAGGGACGCCATCTTGGATGACGTCCCTTAAAGGAACCGTCATTCTTCAGTTGGACGTCGTCGGAAGAAGATTGGTCCGCGCTGGAGGTCTTCACGATGGAGCCGTTCCTCATCAGATGAAGATAGAAGATGCCGCTTGGATCAAGATGGTTGCCGGTCTGGATCGCCTCTTCTTCCCGGATAGGATGAAGACTTTGGAGCCTCTTCTGGACCTCTTCAGCCGCAGGATTATGGATCGCCAGCCCCCGCTTGGGTTGGATGAAGATTTTGGAGCCAGGACGGATCAGTGTGATACCCGGCGAGGTAAAGATAAGGTAGGAAGATCTTCAGGGGCTTAGTGTTAGGTTTATTTAAGGGGGGTTTGGGTTAGATTAGGGGTATGTGGGTGGTGGGTTGTAATGTTGGGGGGGGGTATTGTATGTGTTTTTTTACAGGCAAAAGAGCTGAATTCTTTGGGGCATGCCCCACAAAGGGCCCTGTTCAGGGCTGGTAAGGTAAAAGAGCTTTGAACTTTTTTAATTTAGAATAGGGTAGGGCATTTTTTTATTTTGGGGGGCTTTGTTATTTTATTAGGGGGCTTAGAGTAGGTGTAATTAGTTTAAAATTGTTGTAATATTTTTCTAATGTTTGTAAATATTTTTTTATTTTTTGTAACTTAGTTCTTTTTTATTTTTTGTACTTTAGTTTGTTTATTTAATTGTAGTTATTTGTAGGTATTGTATTTAATTCATTTATTGATAGTGTAGTGTTAGGTTTAATTGTAGGTAATTGTAGGTATTTTATTTAATTTATTTATTGATAGTGTAGTGTTAGGTTTAATTGTAACTTAGGTTAGGATTTATTTTACAGGTAAATTTGTAATTATTTTAACTATTTTAGCTATTAAATAGTTCTTAACTATTTAATAGCTATTGTACCTGGTTAAAATAAATACAAAGTTACCTGTAAAATAAATATAAATCCTAAAATAGCTATAATATAATTATAATTTATATTGTAGCTATATTAGGATTTATTTTACAGGTAAGTATTTAGCTTTAAATAGGAATAATTTATTTAATAAGAGTTAATTTATTTCGTTAGATTTAAATTATATTTAATTTAGGGGGGTGTTAGTGTTAGGGTTAGACTTAGCTTTAGGGGTTAATACATTTATTAGAATAGCGGTGAGCTCCAGTCAGCAGATTAGGGGTTAATGTTTGAAGTTAGGTGTCGGCGATGTTAGGGAGGGCAGATTAGGGGTTAATACTATTTATTATAGGGTTATTGAGGCGGGAGTGAGGCGGATTAGGGGTTAATAACTTTATTATAATAGCGGTGCGGTCCGCTCGGCAGATTAGGGGTTAATAAGTGTAGGCAGGTGGAGGCGACGTTGTGGGGGGCAGATTAGGGGTTAATAAATATAATATAGGGGTCGGCGGTGTTAGGGGCAGCAGATTAGGGGTACATAGGGATAATGTAAGTAGCAGCGGTTTACGGAGCGGTAGATTAGGGGTTAAAAAAATATGCAGGGGTCAGCGATAGCAGGGGCGGCAGAATAGGGGTTAATAAGTGTAAGGTTAGGGGTGTTTAGACTCGGGGTACATGTTAGAGTGTTAGGTGCAGACGTAGGAAGTGTTTCCCCATAGCAAACAATGTGGCTGCGTTAGGAGCTGAACGCGGCTTTTTTGCAGGTGTTAGGTTTTTTTTCAGCTCAAACAGCCCCATTGTTTTCTATGGGGGAATCGTGCACGAGCACGTTTTTTAAGCTGGCCGCGTCCGTAAGCACCGCTGGTATCGAGAGTTGAAGTGGCGGTAAATATGCTATACGCTCCTTTTTTGGAGCCTAACGTAGCCATTCTGTGAACTCTAAATACCAGCGGTATCTAAAAGGTGCGGCCAGAAAAAAGCCAGTGTAGCTAACGCACCCCTTTGGCCGGAGAACTCTAAATCTAGGCGTATGTGAAGAATAGGAATGTAAAATATGCGTTTTGGGCATCGTGTTTCTCAATTTAAATCTTAATGCGGTTGGGTTAGCGCACATGAGGATAGGAGTAAATGAGAAAGTTGCTTAAAATTGCATGCTCTATCTGAATCACAAAAGAAAAATTTTGGGTTCAGTGTCCCTTTAAGTAGCTGAAAACATGTAAAATCATTTTTATGCAATATTGATATTTAATAAAGTGTTGAACTATGTATTTACTGTAAATATTGCCCATTCCAATGTTCTTCACATAGGGGAATATGTTCTATGTATTTATAAATAAATATTCCCATATATCTGTATATATCTATACATATATATATGTGTGAATATATATATATACAGGTAGCCCTCAGTTTACGCCGGGGTTAGGTTCCAGAAGGAATGGTTGTAAATCGAAACCGTTGTAAATTGAAACCCAGTTTATAATGTAAGTCAATGGGAAGTGAGGGAGATAGGTTCCAGGCCTCTCTCAAAATTGTCATAAGTAACACCTAATACATTATTTTTAAAGCTTTGAAATTAAGACGTTAAATGCTAAACAGCATTATAAACCTAATAAAATAATCACACAACACAAAATATATAATTAAACTAAGTTAAATGAAATTTGTTTTGCTAAACAGCTTTATAAACCTAATAAAATAATCACACAACACAGACTTCACTTGCATTTTTCTGCAAACAGTTCTTTCTATGCATTCCAATCTGGACTGATTTATATTTGTTCCTTTGAAATCTGCTCGATAGCTCAGGTCTGGTTAATCTGATTAATTTCAGCTTACTTGGCTTTGCTGCAACACAAGCAGACAGCTCCACCTACTGGCTATTTTAATAAATGCACTGCTTCTCAATGCTTTTCAATAGCAGTCACATGACTGGAAAAAAAGGTTGTTATTCTGAAACGGTGTAAATTGAACCGTTGTAAAACGAGGGCTACCTGTATATATATATATATATATATATATATATATATATATAGGTATTGCTATATATTGTACCAAAGAACCAGATATACTGTATGTAGAAATATGTATTTATGAATAAATAGAACATAATCTGCTATGTGAAGAACATTGGAATGTGAAATATTAATATTTCATATCGGGTTATAGCACTTGAGAAAACACCATAGGGATTGCCCGCGAGTGGGGTGTTAGTTTTTTCTACTTTTAGCGCTCCATTGAAGTCTATAGGGGAATACATTAATGCAATCGCAATTTTGTAAGTTCAGTTTTTGCGTGCATCAGGTTAGCGCGTGAGCAAAAACGTTTTACTTTCAACTTGTAATTTGTGCGGTATCCGACGTGCGTGAAAATCCGAAGTCTAGCGGTGTCAAAGCAGGAGCGATAATTAGCTCTCCACTCGTAATCCAGCCCTCAGTCCACAATCCTCCCCCACACAGGTGGTTTTACTTACTGAAATGCCAGCTCTTTTTTTGGGTGGTAGAGGCTTAAAAATACGGTGTAAATAAAAAATATCACCCCAGCTGCCATGCAGTGCTTTGGTGTAGGAATTCTCACTAACTCAAAACTAATCCTGATTTAGCTGGCGGAATAAGGAAAAATAGATCAGAATAACAAAACTGAGATCATCAAGTGAGGGCAGAGAAGGCACTTTGCTAGACATGCTAACAATCATTATAGCTAGATATCTTTATATTACGGAAATTAACACATTTATAATTTAAATTGATATCATTTGTTCAAGGTAGTATTTATGTTACTGCTTACTTTATTGTCAAGAGGACCTTCTAATGCAAAATGACATGTTATGACAATGAGCATGTAACTTTTGTATTACTAATCTTGCTGTTTGTTTAACCATACAAAGGAGTTAAAAACATAGGTAAGGTCCTGCTCTTTAGACCACTGCTTTGTAACCTCTCTGCCACTCCAGAGATTGTAGACTCTTATGACTAGGATGATTGACAAGCTGTGGTCTTGCGCAGTTGGTTGCATGAGAGCAGGTGGCTCTCCAATGGACAAATTTGCTGCCTTCCTGGGAATCGGAATGGCTGCATGTTAATAAACCAGGGTAGAAGATTATTCTGTAATTCCCAACCAAATCAACCAAAAGTGATATTAGAGACTCAAATCTATAACTCTATAATGAATATATATATATATATATATATATATACATATATACATACAGTATGTAGTGTGTATGTATATGTGTGTGTGGGTGTATATAATTATATATATATATATATATATATATATATATATATATATATATATATATATATATATATATATATATATATATATATATATATATATAAACTTTCCCCTTCAGTTGTTCTCCAAAACATCACATGAGCAATAAAGCTGATTAATAATAGAAGAGTGCTGGTCTGGTGATTTACCTTGGAATATATATCAACAATAGAAAAGGAAGGCGCCACCACAGCTCATAAATGTGGCAAGCAGTATGGAAACCAGAAGTATAAACCAAATTGTTACTCACACTTGGTTTCAAGGTGCTGGATATCACACACTGATATATCAAAGCATCTCAGTTAGCTTACAACAAAACCCATCCTGACTCCACAAACTTCTGAAAAGCCATGAACCGCAGGACCACCAAACAGGATAGTGTAATGTAAAAGTATGTTATTTAAAATAACATTAATAGATTTAGATTTCTACAGCTGCTTCATCAGGTGTAATCTCAGACAATGTACACTATCCTATTTATAGCTAAAAGAACCAATCACACTTCTTTCTTAATTAACCAATCAAATCGCTCTTAAAGGGACACTGAACCCAGATTTTTTATTTTGTGATTCAGATAGAGCATGCAATTTTAAGCAACTTTCTAGTTTACTCCTATTATCAATTGTTCTTTGTTCTCTTGCTATTTTTAGTTGAAAAAGAAGGCATCTAAGCTTTTTTTTTATTTTTTATTCAGTACTCTGGACAGCACTTTTTATTGGTGGATGAATGTATCCACCAATCAGCAAGGACAATCCAGGTTGTTCACCAAAAATGGGCCGGCATCTAAACTTACATTCTTGAATTTCAAATAAAGATACAAAGAGAATGAAGATAATTTGATAATAGGAGTAAATTAGAAAGTTGCTTAAAATGTCATGCTCTATCTGAATCACAAAAGAAAACATGTGGGTTCAGTGTCCCTTTAACTATTTCACCACTTGAAATTATCTAATATTTCTATTATAATTACTTCACATTATTTAATTAAAGGCTGTCAAGTCAAGGGCTTCATTTAACCATTTGCAGACTGTGTATGAAATCTCCAAATCCAATACATTTCTCTGTCTTAAATATATATACATTATATAAAATCAGATGATTGACGGCTGCACACAAATGCCTTTTGTCATTATCTCACTGGGGGCCTCATATTCAAAACCTTTCCACTCAGGCGAGATATTCTAAGATGTCTCGTCAGTACGGCGAGGCCCTTAAAAAAATAAAAGCACAAATTTTATCTTGAGAAATGTTTAAGTTCTTAATGGGAAACAGAGACTCTTACATTACAATACAAGGTCTAAAAAAATCCCAAAGATTTTGTGGGATTTCTCTCCATGCTGGCGAGGTTTTGAATATCATGCCCTGGATGTGTTCATTATTATAGCTGCGGTTATAACAGATTTTAAATGCTCTTTAATAGCAACCAATCTTATTCTGAAGTGATATATTTATTTAGGGCAAATGGTTTAGTTGATAAGTTGAAGCTCTGCTTGGTATTCAGAATGCCATCTTACTATTTAAGACATTACAATTCCATAATACATGTGTACTTTCAAAATGACATCTGACAGGCTAATTCCTCTACATACAAGTCAAGTAATAGTGGCAGTCTACCTGGGAATAAACCTTGGAGTGAGTGTAATTTTATCTTTCATGGCTTCAGGCATTCCAGGAAAATAATTGCAGTATTTGTTCTTCCAAAGTTTATTTTTTTTAAGATACTTAGGACAGTCCTATAGCGTAAAAAATATAACTTAGGAGTGTATCTTGCTAAATTGTGTGTCATTGTTTCCTTTTACGCCCCTTGGATGGCAAAACAAAATGCAGACTAATATGTTGCAGCATTTTCTGGCTAATCAAACTAAAATAAAATGCAATGATCATTGATAATGAATTGCAGATTGATAGAAATGTGTTGATACATAAATTTAGTGAACCACAGACACTACCGGAGAATATCAGATCCATATATTTTACATGTACATACCTAGTTTGCCAGTTTCATTAGGTTCTACTAATGGTTTGACGCAGCCAATCTGTAGAAATTCACACATTGTTGAATAATACAAGAAGCTTCTGATGACAAACACAAGTGGGTGTCCAGTAACGAAAAGTGGGAATTTTGGTTTTCCCTGGAAAAAGAATTTTCAGTGAATTACAAATATTCCAGTCTACAATACCAGAAATGTCCAGGATCCACCAAAAAGACGAAAAGGACAAGTTGAGCTTGTATGAATGTTATGTTGACCCAGAAGACTATACAGGACTACCCTGAATAGAAACTGTTTCTCACAAAGAAAATTTCAAAGTGCACTAAGATGAAAACAAAACGGTACTGTATGAAATCCAGCTGCTGTCTTCACATCAAGCTATCTGCTATCAGGGCAAAGCCTTATTACTGGAGGGCATACAGAAGAAGACGGCTACGCAATGTGGACAATACAGAAGTATTACACCAAAAATATTACTGATAATGTTAAACATAGCTAAACTGTGGTTCTTAAGGGTTCTTGAACAGGATCAGTAGTACAGTAGTACAGTAGTACAGTAGTATTTCGGTAGCAATATTTTTAGCCTGTATAAATGATATTCCACTTTTTTGTTGATTTTTTTTTGTATTAGAGAGAAATGGAAGTGTCATCTGGAACTTTGCAACAAAAACGGATAAATGTCAGTTTCTGAAACTCTAAAAATGTTAAGCACTGGGAACTTTATTTGTATTCTAGAAGATAATATGTAACCAATATTATGCTCCTATATACTTGAGATCATCAGTGTCATAATCTCTATATAAGGCTAATGCATAGACAATAATTTAGAATATAAAGGCCCTGAAAAGCTATATATATAAATATATATATATAAACTTCTCAGAGTGCATTGAGTCTCAGCATCAAACATATATACGATGCACTGTAATTCACACATCTTCACTATCCTTTTTGCCTCCGCCTGTGGTGTTCAAGGGGGTGAAGTCCCCCCCTGTAAAACTCATTCCCCAAGGATCACTTGGGAGTGGATACCAGAGGACCGACGGGGCACCTTCCTTGAACTCCCCAGACAGAGGCAAAAAATAGTGTAGATAAGGGAATTACATTAGATCAGGCTTTACCCACAGCCGCTTGGGTAATGTCAGGTTTACCTGGGTAATCCTAGGATTACCGGATTTCTGACTTAACTCGTAACATATATATATAAATATATATATAGTTTTTGTTCTTTTTTTAACGGAAAAATTACTTTCAAAATGTGGTTACATGTCCCTTTTAAGAAAATTCAAAAAGTGACAATGTGATAGATCAATTTATTCATGCTTATTTTTAAATTGTTAACATCATCTGAGACTATACTATCCTGTGTACTAATTCCCCTAAATTCACAGAAGGTTTATAAATAATATTTTATATATCAAATGTGATCTTTTAAATGATTAAATAATGATGATTAAAATGTTTATGAAATATTCACTTTGTTTTATAGCTTGGGACGCCACAACTACTCACATTGATTTGCTCAGTTATAGGAGTATAATACAATAATTATAATCATTTTAAATCATTTTGATGGGGAATGTTATTATCATCTCAGTAACTGTGAATAACATTACTCAGGAAAATAAAGAGTGTGAAGAATCCCTGGTGGGTTACTATCATTTTCTGTGTTCAATGATATCACAGTGCTCTGACTGATAATTCTAAATTGTTTATTATAGAGCTATAGATTCTTTTGGGGTCTTGGTTCATTGATAGAATGTTCGTTACTCACATGTGCATCTCTTAGTTGTGTTTTGGTAATCAATTATAACTGTTTTTCTTTGTTAAATAAACAGGACTGAAGTAGATATTAGCTGGAATTGGAATGCTGTGTTATCTGTAATACAGCACTAATACATACATTACATATAGTATATCATATTTCAGGTCACTTATAACAAATTGTGACTGGTGGATACAAATAATTAGATAAAAGTATTTAATATTATTCCTACAATACTCTGAAAATTAGCTGAAAGTTTAGAGTTAGAATAGAAATATAGCTATTGTTATTAAAATAAAAGGGTACTTAGAAAAAAATACTAAAAGAGCAGCTAATTACTCTTTTAGTTTAATGGGAACACCTAGGTATACTTTTTTATATGACCTAACCATGAGCTTTCCAGAGTTATACAGCAACACTAACACTGCAGAAACCACAGGATCAAGGGGCAAGGAAAAGCTTCAGTTTTCAAGCAGCTACATGTACAGGCGTCAGGTAGCAGCTAAGCTCTGAATGCAACGTCGTCAATATACCTACACCTAGGTAACAACTTTGCTGTCTTTGCAGCAGTTTCCAGCTCCAGTTGCAAGAAATCCGCTTCACCCGTATTGCACCAGGATCCCCTTTCCAGAACCATATGACAGGACACAACTCAGGGAATCTTCAGCTTCATTGCCCTCGTCAACCAATCCTGATTCAGAGAAGCCATCTTCACTTGTTTTCCATCAGCTGCCAGTATCAAGAAGCACAGGACTATATAGCTCACACTACAGCACCTCTCCTCTACAGGCTTCCAGCCGAAGTTTTTTATTCAATTCGGAAACTCCAAAAAACATCAGTTTTACCACAACTTCTCCCAGTACCAGAGACCCACACCCTCTAAGTGCCACATCTCTCTGTTCCAGACAAAAAGGTAACAGCTTCTTACTTGCTGCAGCCACCTCCAGATATTTGCAGCGACAGACTAACTACAGTTTCAGTGAAACCGCTCCTATGTCGCTATATGAGGCAACACGAATATTGTCTTCAAGGGCATTATCAACGCCCAGTCACACAGACAGCACCAATTTCACTGAAACCATTTTTAGTCCAAATAAAACTGAGTAATAACATTTTTTTTATGTTTATCCTAATTTATAAAATTTACATGTGAAAAACAGATGCACTGTTTAATGTCACTGTTTGTTTTCTTTGAATCATGTAAGGCTATGATAGTGCTATGGGGCATGTTAAAGGGACATAAAACCCAAAAATTTTCTTTCATGATTCAGATAGAGAATACAATTTTAAACAACTTTCCAATTTAGTTCTGTTATTTAATTTGCTTTCTTCTCTTGTTATCATTTGCTGAAAGGTTTATCTAGGCAAGCTCAGGAGCAGAAGAAAACCTACGTTCTAGCTGTTGATTGGTGGCTGCATATATATATTGATTGTGATTGGCTCACCCATGTGTTCAGTTAGAAACCAGTAGTGCATTGCTGCTCCTTCAACAAATGATACAAAGAGAATGAAACAGATTAGATAATAGAAGTAAATTAGAAGTTGTTTAAAATTGTATTCTCTATCTGAATCATGAAAGAAAATTTTTGGATTTCATGTCCCTTTAAGTACAATTAGGAGCTTTGCGTTTTGAAAGAGTATGGCATAGCACTGTATAGAGAGAATTTATTTAATAACTAATATATAAAAGACAGTACAGAAATGGTTACATATATGATGGTCATTGCCAAAATATTTAATACTTGAAGTCAAATGTTATTAAAAAAAACATATGAGATAATTTTGTTGCAATCATCAAAAGTAGTTTATTTTTATTTATTTTTATTTACAAAAAATGCACAAGCAAGTTTTTTCATTTTATTTCAGGCAATTTCAATAAGAAACTGTCATTAATATTTGTAGGTCAGTTAAAACTTGAATGTTTTTTCAATTAATAAATTTTTTTGTCTTGCTTGTAGGATTATGATTTTTTTTTTCTTTTACTTAAAACATTATAAGAATAAAAAATTCACTCTTTTCCCGTTAAAGATTTGCTCATTATTACTCAATTCTTCTGCATCAATAAAAACATTAGCAAACATTTCTTATGGAGTTTAATCATAATTAGTAGAAATTACGTAATAAGCGTATTTTGCACAAAACTCATTAAAGCTGACAATCTTATTTTCTAAGTTATATTATATTACAAGTTAATTGTTAAAATACATCTACTTGAGCTCAGATATCTGAAGTGCCATATCTGATATTTGAAACCTTTGGTTGCCAAACATAGATAAGCCCTCTGTGGCAGCAAATGAGTTAAAAGAACATTTTCCTCCTGACTGCTGATTGGGGGCTAGATTACGAGTGGAGTGTTATTTATCGCTCCCCCTTGTGCATTAACCAGAAGTAAGCCCGATGCACACAAAAAGCCAAACTTCGAATATTGTGACCATGTTAACGTATTCCCCCATAAACTTTAATGAAAAGTAAAAAGTGGAAAAAAATTAACACCGTTAGTGCGCAAATCTTATCACATTTTTCCAAGTGCGCTAACCTGACATGAAATATTAATATTTCACATTCCAATGTTCTCCACATAGCAGTTCTATTTATTAATAATCTATAAAAAATACTTAGAACATATTTTCAGTAAATACATTATTAAATATGAATATTGCATAAATATGATTTTTCATGTTTTCAGCTACTTGACTGCAAAGAGCCTCAATGCACATAAATACATATCTATACATATATGGACATTATTTTTATATATATACAAATAGATGGAAAATCAGTTTTCTTTTCTTTTCTTTGCTTTGTGGGGTGCACAAACGTAAGGGGATCCTGCACACCCCAAATGTAAGGCAAAAAGAGGAGGACGTCAGCACCCACTTATTAATCAAAAAATATATCCTTTAATGGGCAAGTGCTAGAACATGACCAACTTTGTTTTCCGTTTTTTTTTTTGTTTTGTTTTTACTTATCTACACTGTAGTTTCTGTTATATATCCTTTATTTCATAGTAACTTTGAAGACAAAACAGCAACGTTTCGGATCCATCTGATCCTTAGTCATGACTAAGGATCAGATGGATCCGAAACGTTGCTGTTTTGTCTTCAAAGTTACTATGAAATAAAGAATATATTTTTTGATTAATAAGTGGGTGCTGATGTCCTCCTCTTTTTGCCATATATATATATATATGTATATATATATATATATATATATATATGTATATATATATATATATATATATATATATATACTGTATGTGTATGTATATATATATATATATATACTGTATGTGTATGTGTATGTATATATATATATACTGTATGTGTATGTGTATGTATATATATATATACTGTATGTGTATGTGTATGTATATATATATATATACTGTATGTGTATGTATATATATATATACTGTATGTGTATGTATATATATATATATATATATACTGTATGTGTATGTATATATATATATATACTGTATGTGTATGTATATATATATATACTGTATGTGTATGTGTATGTATATACTGTATGTGTATGTATATATATATATATACTGTATGTGTATGTATATATATATATATACTGTATGTGTATGTATATATATATATATACTGTATGTGTATGTATATATATATATATATACTGTATGTGTATGTGTATGTATATACTGTATGTGTATGTATATATATATATATACTGTATGTGTATGTATATATATATATATACTGTATGTGTATGTATATATATATATATACTGTATGTGTATGTATATATATATATATACTGTATGTGTATGTATATATATATATATACTGTATGTGTATGTATATATATATATATACTGTATGTGTATGTATATATATATATATATACTGTATGTGTATGTGTATGTATATACTGTATGTGTATGTATATATATATATATACTGTATGTGTATGTATATATATATATATACTGTATGTGTATGTATATATATATATATACTGTATGTGTATGTATATATATATATATATACTGTATGTGTATGTGTATGTATATACTGTATGTGTATGTATATATATATATATACTGTATGTGTATGTATATATATATATATATACTGTATGTGTATGTATATATATATATACTGTATGTGTATGTATATATATATATATATATATATATATATATATAAAAATAAATAATGTCCATATATGTATAGATGTGTATTGATGTGTTTATATGTGCATATATTTCTGTAAATACAAAACATACACATATAAATACATCTGTACACTCATATATACACACATATTTAGACATATTTAGACATGTATGTATGTATCTCTATGATAAAAGCCTTTGCCGTCTTCTTTTTTTTTTACAATTTTTTTATCAGACAGTGTTATTATGAATGTAACTGAACTATTAAATGTATTTTTGATGGTGTTTTTTTCCACTTTTTTGTCTCGCATAACAGCTCTGAAGTCTTGCTATCCCAACGCGTATTAAATTCAATTATTCAACTCATAACTACTACTACATAACTGCTACTTCCGACGCGCATAAAGAGCCGCAATATGCCCCTTTTTGTTTGGGCCACTTGTAATCTAGCAGTTATAGTAGTTACTGGTGAGAATTTGTTCCATGATAAAATGTTTGATTGAATTATTTATTATTGCATTGGACTCTCCTTTTAAACAGTGCACAAGTAAATTACCAGGAGAATCAGTTATAGTAATCACATTTTTTACGGGACACAAATTATTCCACTTACCTCCAATGTCAGAACGATTGCTTAGCATTTCCACCCAGTTGAAAGTAGTGTATAAAATCTAAGTGTACTAATAAGCAGGATTTAATGTCATTTGTTGTCCAATTGAGAAACCAGTTTCAGTAGATTATCTATTTTTTCATGCTTAAATGGCTAGGAGAGTAACTTGCATGATTCGGATAGAGCATGTTATTTTAAGACACTTTTAAATTTACTTCTATTTTTAAATGTGCTTTGTTATCCCTGAAAAAGAATACACGCATATCCCACACCAGTGGGAGCTTGCTGCTGATTGGTGCCTGCACACATTTGAGTCTTGTGATTGGCTAACTGTATGTGTTCATCTAGCTGCCAGTAGAGCAATAATGTTCCTTCAGCAAAAGATAACAAGAAAATGAAGCAAATTTGATAGAACTGAATTTGAAAAGTTGTTTAAAATTGTATGTTCTATCCAAAGCATGAAAGAAAATGTTGGTGTTTCCTGTCCTTTAAAAAAATGCTCATTCAAAATGTGTAAAAATGTGTGAGCTTCCCAGTGTCTTTTAGAAGGAATGAAGAAATAAGATCTAATGTGAATATGTATATTTGTTAGAAGGGCGTAATCATTTATAATTAGAATGCTAGTTGATATAGAAAGTTTAATATATTGATGCAGTTCTTGTTATTACCAACCAGCTTTCAGTTATTAATTCTAAACCT
Organism: Bombina bombina; assembly: GCF_027579735.1. Lineage (NCBI taxonomy): Eukaryota > Metazoa > Chordata > Amphibia > Anura > Bombinatoridae > Bombina > Bombina bombina. The sequence continues at coordinate 1,098,226,886 of NC_069504.1, read as the reverse complement.
ATTTTTTTTGTCTTCATTAGGACTGACTGAAAAATAAATATTTTTTTCATTTACTTAATCTTGTATGTTTATTTTTATTTTTTTAACTGTGATTAAAATGATTCAGTAATATCTGATATTGTCATTTCAAATAAGCTGTTAAGTGAAGAAATTTAAATTAACAACCCTAAATAAATAATATTTTAATTGGGGAGTCTACTTAAAGGGACAGTCTACTCCAGAATCTGTATTGTTTAAAAAGAAAGATAATCCCTTTTATTACCCATTCCCCAGTTTTGCATAACCAACATTGTTATATTAATATACTTTTTACCTCTGTGATTACCTTGTATCTAAGCCCCTGCAGACTGCCCTCTTATTTCAGTTCTTTTGACACATTTGCATTTTTGCCAATCAGTGCTGACTCCTAGGTATCTCCACAGGCGTGGGCACAATGTTATCTTTATGACACACATGAACTAATTCCCTCTAGCTGTGAAAACGATCAAATGCATTCAGATAAGAGGCGGCATTCAAGGGCTTAGAAATTAGCATATGAGCCTACCTAGGTTTAGCTTTCAACTAAGAATACAAAGCAAATTTGATGATAAAAGTAAATTGGAACGTTTTTTAAAATTGCATGCTCTATCTGAATCATGAAAATTTCATTTTGACTAGACTGTCCCTTTAAATTTTTGTTGGTTTTGGAAATAATTTTCAATTTATGATGATTAAGAATATGACCCTTGTTTTCTAAATTATTCTCTTTTCAAGACATGAATTGGGACCTATATTATTTGTATATTTTGAAACATCACTAAATATATTGACCCTAAATTTAAATTAAAACATAGAATAGAATAGACTACAAATACTACATGAAGATAAAATAAATAACTGGTTACTATAACCTCTACTCTAATATTGTATAAGATTTTGAGATACATTAATGAGTTTTAGAGAATACAAAAGTCTTTATTATTATTTATTACTATTTTGTATAAGTTTAACAATTTATCTCTGTTTTATTTATTTGTCCTGCATCTTAAAGCTGAAACTGCAGTATTTGGAGAAGATGTTTATACTGCTATAAAAAGCAGAAATCACATCTGTCAGCAGATGTTTATTTGGTGCTAGCATCTCTTTCATTTTCTTTGAGATATAAGAATAGAAAATGGAGTATAGTTTGTTTTATTTGTTTTACTATAAGGCAATGTGTGTACATTTATGTGTGGATAACACTATATTGCTATTGTAAAGAGACATTAAGTCATGCGTGACATATATATCAGCAAATAAGCATTGGACTACAAAAGTTACAAAACATGATTGGTTTAAAAATGTTTAAAACTGTCATTTTAAACAAATTCTTCTGGTGATTGGCATTTAAAGAGCAGTCCTGTGATGCAATCCTTGAAAAAAAGTCTTTAATATTTTTATCATAACTTTTATACTGGGACCAGTTAGTACTTCATCTTAATGAGCTCCTGCGCTGATCTAAACAGTCTTGTTTCAGGGTCACTAAATATCAGTATGTGCTGCAGCCTCCTTAGATGAGAACAAGCACATTTTTCAGATGAATTTTATACCATAAGAAATATTGGTAATAGATATTGCAGCATTTATTAATCTTAGCATATCTATGTTATAGGGAATTTAATTTTGAATGTAATGTCCCTTTAACTCCTTGGCTAACAGAAAGGATTTTGACTTATTGTATAGAGATGTTTCCTTCCTGTTTGGCAAATAAAAGCTTGTAAAGATATTTTTATGCTAAATTGTATTACAATTCCAGGTATAGTTCCTCTTTATCTAATCAAGATGTAATTAAAGCCACCTTAAAAAAATATTTGTCTTCTATTATTCTACACAGTTATTCCTAAATGTGCCTTTATATAGTGTTTCGATTATAGCAAGATATGTGTTTTATATGAGGAAACTAATAGTGTAAAGTGATTCAATAGAACAGAATATAACGTCAGATCTTCTTTTTATTAAATACTTGATACAATTGTATTGTTAAAACCCATATTGTAAATCAAATTAAGTATTCATTCCATTATTATTTTTGTAAAAAAAATTAGAGACGAAACGTTTTGTCAAATGGAAATGTTCTTGTGTTTTAATATTCACTGTCTCCTGCTTCATTGTGTCAGGATACAAAATAAATGTAGAACAAAGTGACTTTTGCTGAGCAATTTATTTCTGTATTTGTAATATAGTAAAGTGAAAATGACTCCCCCCAACCAATTAAATACAGCAGTTCTCACAAGCAGGTTATGTTCCTTTTCTTTATCATAATGTAAATTTACTATTGGAATCTGCCATTTCCAGCCCTTTATTGGGAATTTATTTCACACTTAGGTTCTATGTTTCTTTGAAAGTACTCCCCAGTTGTGCAGCTAATACTCCTCAGCCACTTTGGCCCTTTTTTCTTTGTGTAAGAAGCAGCTGATGATACAGGAAACCGGTGGAGAATGGAGATTGATGGTTACATGTGACGGCTGAGGTTCATTGGCTCACTGGCCATCCTATTTGGAGCTGCATAGCTTTTTTTTCTCCTGAGCAGTTTTTTACCTGTGTATTTAACCATTTTGCGGGGTTAAATACATAGTAAGCTCAGGGTAGAATGCAGAAATATTTTTTGCAATAGAATGTCTTTTTAAATGGACAGAAAGTTAATCCTAAACTTTCTGGATTTTGATATAAAAAACAAAATGTCCAATTTAATTCAATTATCAAATTCTGCCATTCTCTAAGTGTTCTTGGTTGAAGAACAAGCCTAGGTAGGCTTAGAAGCATACATATATCTTGAGCACTGTATTGCATTAGTGTTTACCACAATGTATAACATTACGACCAACATTACAGTGCTGCCATATAGTATTCACATCACATGCATGCTTCTATGCCAACCTAGGTATGCTTTTTACCAAAGGATAACAAAAGAATGAAGTAAAGGGAATAGCTTTTTTTAAAAAAAATTACATGTCCCTTTAAGTCATCCAATATATCAGTCCCTCCCGTTAAAAAGCAAATTATTTTAGATCTTTCATAACTAATATTGACATATCTGTTTGTGAAACCCATAATACAAATTTGAAAGCTCCTCGGGGGCTGTCACTGGCTGTGTCAAATCAATGCAAAAATTGACAAGAACTTTGAAGCAGCAGCTGTGAAAAGTAAATAAGGTTTAGGAACAATATCTGGTAACTTACTGCAGGAATTTCATTTCAGCTGCCTGTATCCTGGATCTGTTCTCCAGAACATAAATGAGGACAGGAAGGACAAAGTTGAAGAATCATAGTGGTCAGTTCAATGACACACTGCAAAGACTATGGACTTAACTAGATTTGTTTTTAATTATTATATTCACTTCTCCATGGACTTGTTTAAGATCCATGGTGCACATAATCCTCTAAATTATTTATCTGATATTTCTGTCTTTATTTGGGAAAAATAAAGAGTGTAAATGTTGATTGTCAACTGATACATTTTAGAAATACTTCCTCTACCAATTTCCTCTAAGGTTTATTTTACTTGTAAAGTCAGTCCACTTGAGACTTGAAGGACCTTGGCAAAGTATGTGAACGCTGATATGTCAAGACAACATGTCAGCACACCTGGACACTTTCTAAGTACATTTTTTGTTCCATAGTATTTTTACCCTAGTGTCTGATGGAGCTCTATAGAAAGGATAAGTATCCATATCTCCATACATTTATTGTCTAAGGTGACTAGTCTGGTAGCACGTTAAGAATCTGTCTCCATAATTGCTCATGTTGGAATTTAGAAGGCTTCCTACAAAATACTGACTTTATTCTACCACTGTATATATATATTTGCTCAGTGTAGTTATTGAAGAAATAAAGGTATTGCAAGTATAATATACAAATCTGTGTTATCAATAAAGGTGGATTATACATTTGAAATATAATTATTTATTTAATTATCTTGATTAAAGGGACACTGAACCCAATTTTTTTCTTTTGTGATTCAGTTAGAGCATGACATTTTAAGTAACTTCCTAATGTACTCCTATTATAAAATTTTCTTCATTCTCTTGGTATCTTTATTTGAAAAAAAAATGTAAGTTTAGATGCCGGCCCATTTTTGGTGAACAACCTGGGTTGTTCTTGCTGATTGGTGGATAAATTCATCCACCAATAAAAAAGTGCTGTCCAGAGTTCTGAATCAATAAAAAAGCTTAGATGCCTTCTTTTTTAAATAAAGATAGCAAGAGAACGAAGAAAAATTGATAATAGGAGTAAATTAGAAAGTTGCTTAAAATTGCATGCTCTATCTGAATCACAAAAGAAAAAAGTTGGGTTCAGTGTCCCTTTAAGGTTAACTGATGTTGTTACACTTTTATTAAATAAATAATTTGCCTAAAATTAGTCAACATAATAAATGTATCTAGTGAGTTACATATTTGCATATGCTCTTGTTAAGAAATACAGTTATATCATGGATGAGTCAAACATTATATGTAAGTTCCATACATGTTCAATAACACATTAGCACAGTGGCATTGTACATCTATTTATATTTTAAACTCATTGTTGTCCATATTTAGTAACCCAAGGGCATCAGATAGGCAAGATTTTAAGATCTGTCTGGTTAAAGGGATATTTAACAGTCACAGTATATATTGTTAGTAAAAGTTAAAGGAACATGAAAGTGAAAAAAAAATCTTTCATGATTCAGATAGACCATGCTATTTTAAACAAGTTTCTAATTTACTCCTATTATCAGATTGTCTTTGTTCTCTTAGTATCTTTTGTTGGAAAAACTTCAGGAGTGTGCACATGGCAGCAGTTTTGCAAGAATGTTTTCCATTTGCAATAGCACTAGATGGGAGCACTATTTCTTGCTGTGTAGTGCTTCAACAAAGATTACTATGGGAACAAAGCAAATTTGATATTAGAAATAATTTGTAAAATGTTTTTTTTAAATTGTATGCTCTGTCTGAATCACAAAATATATGTTTTCGGTTTCATATCCCTTTAAGAGTACTTAACAAAACTGCCAAAATGCCATTGTTCCTTTTACTTGATTAGTACAAAAGCCCTCTTATATCTTTCCCTAATTGAAGATGCTTTTCAAGGGGCATATTCCTGGTAAGAAAACCATGCACATTTGGATAGTTTTTAAATACTTCTAAACATTTGTATTTATGCTGATTTTTTTTTTTTTTGCAATATAGTGCTTAATTTGTTATGCCTATATAATAATTACCTTAATGTCCCTTTAAAGGACTGAACTTAGAAGACTCACCTATGAAATCAGAGCCTGTATAAAATGTATCCTTTGGTAACTTTAGTGATAGAGAGAGAATACGCCAAGATTGATACAATTGGATCTTTTCCTTATAACTATAAAACGGCAGAGGCTTTCATGCAAATTAGTAAATGGAACTTTGCTTTATAAATACAGTTTTTAGGAACAAATACTATGATGCATGTAAAGGAGCACTACTTAGTTTTATAAAAACAGATGAGTTATATCTGATGGGAAGTGCCTGTTTGTACACAATTCATCCAGTAGGGCAGATTGATCATGGGCTGATATGAAGAACTGCTATTGGTGGATACTGACTCACCCTACAAATATAAGACAAAATATGTTTCATGTAAAAGCATTCATGTTTCAAAAATATACATTTTAAAATGTATCATAGAGTTTGATTTCAATGTCCATTCAACACAGTGAGCTATGCAATTTCTTTTTTATTATGCAGATACTTGATCCATAAGTCGTTTCATTCTCTGGAATTCTGTAGCAGTTTTGTTTCAAATGTTTTTTGATATAATCTGATGGCTCTGTTACATATCTGTATATTTATTTATTTATATGCAGAGCAGCAACACCTGTGTGTTACATAAAAATGTACATTGCTTTAATACAAAGGGAAATATATATGCAATTATAGTATTTTGTGTAACCTCACTGGTCCATCTGGGAAATATAAGCTCAATGTCACAAGATAATCTTGAAAATTGGCATTTGACTGTTCAATCTGCAGTTTCTTTTTGCTAGGACTTGAAACAAATAAATACTATAAATTAATTAAATGCAGATGATGTAATGGATTTATTGTTCGGTAAAATGAAGTTAGCTAAGTACTAAGTATACAAAATATCTTGTTTTTATAACAGATATATAACAATTACGCTCACTTATTTTTGCTTCCGTTTTATGTGGATTTTTTGGGTTTATGATCTCAATGAAGAGACAGGAAATTCAGAATTAAACTTTCATAAATTAAGATAGAGCATGCAACATTCCAATGTGTGTCAATAATTAAATTGGCTTTATTCTTTTGGTATATCTTTTTTGCAGAGCTTACCAAGATCAGGGGCATGCATGTCTTAAAGGGACAGTCTACTCCAGAATTTGTATTGTTTAAAAAGATAGATAATCCATTTATTACCCATTCCCCAGATTTGCATAACCAACACGGTTATATTAAAATACTTTTTACTTTTGTAGTTACCTTGTATCTAAGCCTCTGCAAACTTATTTCAGTTATTTTGACAGACTTACATTTTAGCCAATCAGTGCCCTCTCATAAGTAACTCCACAGGCGTGAGCACAATGTTATCTAATATGGCACACATGAACTAACACCCTCTAGCTGTGAAAAAGTGTCAAATGCATTCAGATAAAAGGCGGCCTTCAAGGGCTTAGAAATGTAATTATAAAAGTAAATTGGAAAGTTGTTTAAAATTACATGCCCTATCTGGATCATGAAAGTTTAATTTTGACAAGATTGTCCCTTTAAGCACTATATAGCCGCAGTGTGGGAACAATTTTTGTAAAAATGTTATACTTTCATTGCTGCAACACTGCTGCCGTATAATGCTACTGGCCCTACCTAAGTATAGTATTGATCATACCAAAAGAATTCAATTCCATTAGTGAAGCAATTTGGAAAGCTGTTTTTCTTTAAATTGCTTGTTCTATCTGAATCATGAAAATTAAATTTTGAGTTTTATGTCCCTTTGAGAAAATATGCAATGACTACATCACACCAACATTTGTAAGTGCCTTAGCTGGACACATATTAGGGTCAATACCTAGAAGGGCTGGCTGCTACATGCATTTTATTGTAATAATACTATTATAGATGATCTACTGCATTATTGGTCAAAGGAACGTTGTATTCAATCAAATTCTGTCATCAATATGAAACTGCATTATTGAAACATTTTGCCTAAAGAGAAATGAAAACAATGTTAAAATAAATGACAATAACATGCCAGCATCAGTCGTGCATACAATAGCAGAATACAACCAAATAGGACAAAAAGAACATTGTGTAGCTGGTCTCACAAGCAGTCTGTGTTATGAGATTGAGATAAATTGTCTGAGAACAAAGTTATCGATTTAACTCTTTGCCAATAGCTGCTACATTAACTGTTGATCAATGTTTTCTATAAAATAGAAACTCCGTGATGTCTGTGAGTTCACCATTAGTGTGTGTCTGTGGTTTGTAATGGTATTTATGTTTGTCAGTAAACTGAAAACCCAGCATTAAAGAGCAAAGGAAGAAAACCTGAATAAAGACACCATAAGCATTTGTCTCCTGTGATGCAATTAACTGGGTTCAGATATCCGTTAAAATCAACTTGAAAATGTCAATAAATATGTTTTTGCGCATGAATCGGAAATTTCTCCAAGTCCCCTTTCCTTCTGGAGAATCTGCTTTACTTGAATCTCTAAATCTTCTCTAATTGTCTTGCTGCTAAATTGACTGTCTTCTATGGGATATTAATATCCTATGCAATAAATCTTGTTCCTAAAAAAGATATATGTGTATATTGAGTATATGTATATACCCAATATACACACAATCCTATAGCTCATATAGGTTCCTTATTAAAGGGACACTGAACCCAATTTTTTTCTTTTGTGATTATAGAACATAAAATTTTAAGCAGCTTTATAATTTACTCCTATTATCAACTTTTCTTCATTCTCCTGGTATCTTTATTTAAAATGCAAGAATGTAAGTTTAGATGCCGGCCCATTTTTGGTGAACAACCTGGGTTGTTCTTGCTGTCCAGAGTCTGAACCAAAAAAAAAGCTTAGATGCCTTCTTTTTCAAATAAAGATAGCTATAGGAGTAAATTAGAAAGTTGCTTAAAATTTCATGCTCTATCTGAATCACGAAATAAAAAAATTGAGTTCAGTGTCCCTTTAATGTACTAGTTTAACTATTGTTTTGTAAAAAAAAGAGGTTCAGTTTTGTTTTTGATAATTGTCATTCAATGCTGTCTAAAGGGATCACTTACATTACACCTTCACTGCAGATAACGATTCTGCTTTTAACATTCCGCCAGTGGCAGCGAACTATTGCCTCACAAAGTCTTGTAGTAAAACTCCTCTTGGCGAGTGATTTCATCCCTTTAGAATATTTCACCTGCAGTCTCCTTTGCAATGCGGATACCTTTGTAACATAGCGTTATTGTGACAATGTGTACAACAGCGGACCTTAAAAACCAATGGATAAAATACAGGCCCAGATTGGCCATAGGGCATACAGGGAAAATGCCGGGCCTAGCAGCTATATAGAAGCCACACCCTCTCTTAATATGGATAGCAATAGGAAGCTGTTACAATCTGCCTATTTTGTAAAGCAGAACGTTAAAGGGACATGAAACCCAAAATCTTCCTTTCATGATTCAGATAGCGAATACAATTTTAATCAACTTTCCAATTTACTTCTGTAATCTAATTTGCTTCATTCTCTTGGTATCATTTGTTGAAAAGTATATCTAGATAGGCTCATGAACTTGGAGCTAGCTGCTGATTGGTGACTGAAATTGTATACCCATTTTCATTGACTTACCAACGTGTTCAGCTAGATCCAAGGAGTGCATTGCTGCTGCGTCAATAAAAAATACCAAGCGAATAAAGCAAAATTGATAAAATAAGTAAATTGGAAAGTTTTTTAAAAATGTATATTCTATCTGAATCATGAAAGAAAAAAAATAGGTTTCACGTCGCTTTAATTTTCTGTCTGGGTGTTAAGCAGAAGTGCTGTAGGACAAAATATCTGGTCTATTGTGGCTACCTAGCTTAAAGAGGTCAAACTAATGCCCAAACAGAACTATGTGTTAAACTCCCACAAGGGGATTAAACACATAGTTACAGTCAGCCCCAGGCCAGCAATGCAATCATATTTTGAACTAAGCACAGCCTGTGATTGGCAGCTATGTATTATACAACCCCTGATTGGCTCAGCAGTCAAGTTCAGCACCAGACAAGTAGTGCCAACTCGCAGCTGAGTTTTATTATGTGTTTATCCTCTTTCCAGGAACAGTAGAAGTGATGCTGGAGAATCCGTTAGTGAGTTTAGCTCAGTATTTACTTAACAATTTCATCTGAAAAAACTCAGGATGACAAAGGAAGTGCAAACTGATTTACCATGAAATATTTTATCTGCAAACCTAATTGCATTTGATTTGTTAGGCAGAATTTGTCACTTTAAATTATTAAGATATTTTGCTATAATTGGTTTTAGTCTGTTACTGTGATCTCTATTGATCTTTACTGCTAAATCCTTTCTTTAAAGAGGCATTGAACACGATGAGATTGTAATATAAAATGTTTAATTATGTATAGTAAAAAAACTATGCTTTGATTATTAATTTTGCTCCCTTTTCCTGTAATTTAAATGCACATTCTAGATTTAAAGGGACATGAAACACATTTTTTTTCTTTCATGATCCCTTGTTGAAAAGCATACCTAGGTAGGCAAAGGAGCAGCAATGCATTACTGGGAGCTAGCTGCTGATTGGTGGCTGCAGATATATGCCATTTATTATTGGCTCAGCTGATGTGTTTAGCTAGCTCCCAGTAGAGCTTTGCTGTTCCTTCAACAAAGGATACAAAAAGAATGAAGCTTATTTAATAATAGAAGTAAATTGGAAAGTTGTTTAAAACGGTATGCTCTATCTGAATAACGAATGAAAAGTTTTGCATTTCATGCCTCTTTAACTTTGCTGTTTTCCACAAGTTGTACACTAGTGACTCATTTATAACTGCCCTTAATTGGCCACAGCAGATAAGGAAACCTAGGTTACAATATGGCGGCTCTCATTGCTTATATAGACACTGAAACTTTCTACTTATATTTCAATATTTAAATAATACATCTGCACTTTATTCTCAGGCAAATATTTGTTTTGAATACATCATCTATCTACTGTTATTTCATGTTTAATGTGCCTTTAATAATACCAAGACATTATTTTGTTTTTATGACCATGGATTTTTTAATTTCTTTCATGTAATTGGCAAGAGTCCATGAGCTAGTGACGTATGGGATATACAATCCTACCAGGAGGGGCAAAGTTTCCCAAACCTCAAATGCCTATAAATACACCCCTCACCACACCCACAATTCAGTTTTTACAAACTTTGCCTCCTATGGAGGTGGTGAAGTAAGTTTGTGCTAAGATTTCTACATTGATATGCGCTTCTCAGCATTTTGAAGCCCGATTCCTCTCAGAGTACAGTGAATGTCAGAGGGATGTGAAGGGAGTATCACCTATTGAATGCAATGGTTTTCCTCACGGGAGATCTATTTCATAGGTTCTCTGTTATCGGTCGTAGAGATTCATCTCCTACCTCCCTTATTCAGATCAACGATATACTCTCATATTCCATTACCTCTACTGATAACTGTTTCAGTACTGGTTTGGCTATCCGCTATATGTGGATGGGTGTCTTTTGGTAAGTATTTTTTCATTACTTAAGACACTCTCAGCTATGGTTTGGCACTTTATGTATTAATATAAAGTTCTAAATATATGTATTGTACTTATATTTGCCATGAGTCATGTTTTGTATATTTCATTTTGCAGACTGTCCGTTTCATATTTGGGAAAAGCATTTTTTAGAAAAAAAATTTTTTACCTGGGGTATATAGTCTTTTTTCAAATTGACTGTTTTTCATTAAATTTCGCAGGCAAAATTAGGCTCGTGAGGAGCAAATTACCAAAGTATATTGCGTCATTCTTGGCGCAAGATTTTTTTGGCGTGAAGTTACATTAGATGACGCAAAATTCGTAATTTCCGGCGTCTTAGTTAACGCTGAGTTCCTTTCACAAGGTTGCGTCTTCAATGACGCGAGTGTGTAATTTCCGGATGTTGTTAGCGCCAAAACATTTTCTGTTTGCATTGTGCATCATACTTGGCGCCAAATATTTTCATTATTTAAAACCCCATTCCTATATGCCTCTTGCCTTTTTCTCTATCAGAGGGCTATGCTGTTTGCATTTTTTTCCCATTCCTGAAACTGCCATATAAGGAAATTGATAATTTTGCTTTATATGTTTTTTCTCTTAAATTTGCAAGATGTCTCAATCTGATCCTGTCTCAGAAACCACTGTTGGAACCCTGCTGCCTGATAACAGTTTTACCAAAGCTAAGTGCATTTGTTGTAAATTTGTGGAGATTATATCTCCAGCTGTGGTATGTAATAGTTGTCATGATAAGCTTTTACATGCAGAAAATGTGTCCATCAGTAATAGTACATTGCCTGTTGTTCCTTCAACAACTAATGTACAAGATATACCTGTGAATTTAAAAGATTTTATTGCTGATGCAATTCAGAAGGCTTTGTCTGCCATCCCGCCTTCTAATCAACGTAATAGGTCTTTTAAAACTTCTCATAAAGTTGATGAAATTTCAAATGACCGACAACATACTGAATTATCCTGTATAATCCTTCCTCAGATATTGACACGGACAAATCTACTTATTTAAAATTGAGTATATTCGTTCTTTGTTAAAAGAAGTGTTGATTACATTGGATATGAGGAAACTAGTCCTCTTGATGTTAAAACTAGTAGACGTTTAAATTCTGTTTATAAACCTCCTGTGGTTACTCCAGAGGTTTTTCCAGTTCCTGATGCTATTTCTGATATGATTTCTAAGGAATGGAATAGGCCTGGTACTTCTTTTATTCCTTCTTCAAAATTTAAAAAATCATATACTTTGCCAGCAGTTAGATTGGAGTTTTGGGAAAAGAGCCCCAAAGTTAATGGGGCTATTTCTACTCTTGCTAAACGTACTACTATTCCTATGGAAGATAGTACTTCCTTTAAAGATCCTTTAGATAGGAAACTTGAATCCTATCTAAGGAAAGCCTATTTATATTCTGGTCATCTGCTCAGGCCTGCAATTTCTTTGGCTGTTGTTGCAGCTGCATCAACTTTTTGGTTGGAAAGTTTAGTGCAACAGGAAACGGATACTGATTTGTCTAGCATTGTTCGCTTGCTTCAACATGCTAATCATTTTATTTGTAGTTCATTTTTAATATCATTAAAAATTATGTTAAATCTATGTCTTTAGCTATTTTAGCTAGGAGAGCTTTGGGGCTTAAATCTTGGAATGCTGACATGGTATCTAAGTCTAGATTATTATCTCTTTCTTTCCAAGGTAATAAGTTGTTTGGTTCTCAGTTGGATTCAATTATTTCAACTGTCACTGGGGGGAAGGGAGTTTTTTTGCCTCAGGATAAAAGACCTAAGGGTAAATCTAAAGCTTCTAACCGTTTTCGTTCCTTTCGACAAAATACGGAACAGAAACCTAATCCTTCCCCCAAAGAATCTGGTTCCAATTGGAAACCTTCTTCAAGTTGGAGTAAATCCAAACCATTTAAGAAATCAAAGCCAGCCCCCAAGTCTACATGAAGGTGCAGCCCTAATTCCAGCTCAGCTGGTAGGGGGCAGATTAAGATTCTTCCAAAGTATTTGGGCAGATTCTGTCCAAAATCAATGGATTCAGAGTATTGTCTCTCAAGGGTACCAAATAGGATTCAGAGTAAGACCTCCTGTGAGAAGATTTTTCCTCTCATGCATCCCAGCAAATCCAGGAAAGGCTCAGGCTTTCCTGAAGTGTGTTTCAGACCTGGAACGTTCAGTGGTAATCATACCAGTTCCGTTTCAGGAACAGGGTCTGGGGTTTTATTCAATCCTATTCATTGTCCCAAAGAAAGAAAATTCATTCAGGCCAGTTCTGGATCTGAAAATTTTGAATCGTTATGTAAGAGTGCCAACTTTCAAAATGGTGACTATAAGGACTATTTTGCCTTTTGTTCAGCAAGGGCATTATATGTCCACAATAAACTTACAGGATGCATATCTTCATATTCCGATTCATAAAGATCACTATTAGTTTCTGAGATACTCTTTTCTAGACAAGCATTACCAATTTGTCGCTCTTCCATTTGGCCTAGCGACAGCTCCAAGAATCTTTTCAAAAGTTCTCGTGCCCTACTTTCTCTAATCAGAGAACGGGGTATTGTGGTGTTTCCTTATTTGGACGATATCTTGGTACTAGCTCAGTCTTTACATTCTGCAGAATCTCACACAAATCATCTAGTGTTGTTTCTTCAAAGACGTGGTTGGAGGATCAATTTACCAAAAAGTTCTTTGATTCCTCAGACAAGGGTCACCTTTTTAGGTTTCCAGATAGATTCAGTGTCCATGACTCTGTCTCTAACAGACAAGAGAAGATTAAAATTGGTTTCAACTTGTCGGAACCTTCAGTCTCAATCATTCCCTTCAGTAGCTATGTGCATGGAAGTTTTAGGTCTCATGACTGCAGCATCGGACGCGATCCCCTTTGCTCGTTTTCACATGAGACCTCTCCAGCTTTGTATGCTGAACCAATGGTGCAGGGATTATACAAATATATCACAATTAATATCCTTAAATCCCAATGTTCGACTATCTCTGACTTGGTGGTTAGATCACAATCGTATAGTTTTAGGGGCCTCTTTTGTTCGTCCAACCTGGACTGTAATCACAACAGATGCAAGTCTTTCAGGTTGGGGAGCTGTCTGGGGTTCTCTGACAGTACAAGGGGTTTGGAAATCTCAAGAGGCAAGATTACCAATCAATATTTTGGAACTCTGTGCGATTTTCAGGGCTCTTCAGGTTTGGCCTCTGTTGAAGAGAGAACCGTTCATTTGTTTTCAGACAGACAATATCACAACTGTGGCGTATGTCAATCAACAGGGTGGTACTCACAGTCCCCAAGTTATGAAAGAAGTATCTTGGATACTTGCGTGGGCGGAATCCAGCTTCTGTCTAATTTCTGCGGTTCATATCCCAGGTATAGACAATTGGGAAGCAGATTATCTCAGCCATCAGACTTTACATTCAGGGGAGTGGTCCCTCCATCCGGATGTGTTTTTTCAGATTGTTCAGATGTGGGGTCTTCCAGAAATAGATCTGATGGCTTCTCATCTAAATAAGAAACATCCCATGTACCTGTCCAGGTCCAGGGATCCTCAGGCGGAAGCATTGGATGCGTTGACAGTTCCTTAGTGTTACCAACCTGCTTATATTTTCCCGCCTCTAGTTCTTCTTCCAAGAGTGATCTCCGAAATCATCATGGAACAATCGTTTGTGTTGCTGGCATGGCCTCACAGGTTTTGGTATGCGGATCTTGTTCGAATGTCCAGTTGCCAACGTTGGTCACTTCCATTAAGGCTAGACCTTCTATCTCAAGGTTTTTTTTTCCATCAGGATCTCAAATCATTCAATTTGAAGGTATGGAAATTGAACGCCTAGTGCTTAGTCATAGAGGTTTCTCTGACCCAGTGATTAATACTATGTTACAGGCTCATAAATCTGTTTCTAGGAAGATTTATTATCGAGTTTGGAAGACTTATATTTCATGGTGTTCTTCTCATAAATTCTCTTGGCATTCTTTTAGAATTCCTAGAATTTTACAGTTTCTTCAGGATGGTTTGGATAAGGATTTGTCTTCAAGTTCCTTGAAGGGACAAATATCTGCCCTTTCTGTTTTATTTCACAGAAAGATTGCTAAGCTTCCTGATATTCACTGTTTTGTACAGGCTTTGGTCCGTATCAAGCCTGTCATTAAATCAATCTCTCCTCCTTGGAGTCTTAATTTGGTTTTGAAGGCTTTACAGGCTCCTCCGTTTGAGCCTATGCATTCTTTGGACATTAAACTACTTTCTCGGAAAGTGTTGTTCCTTTTGGCCATCTCTTCTGCTAGAAGAGTTTCTGAATTATCTACTCTTACTTGTGAATCTCCTTTTCTGATTTTTCATCAGGATAAGGTGGTTTTGCGGACTTCATTTAAATTCTTACCTAAAGTTGTGAGTTCTAACAACATTAATAGAGAAATTGTTGTCCCTTCTTTGTGTCCTAATCCTAAGAATTCTTACATTCTTTGGATGTGGTAAGAGCTTTGAAATATTATGTTGAAGGTACTAAAAATCTAAATCTAAAGATTTCAGGAAGACTTCTAGTCTATTTGTTATCTTTTCTGGTTCCAGAAAAGGTCAGAAGGCTTCTGACGTTTTCTTGGCATCTTGGTTAAAGCTTTTGATTCATCAAGCTTATTTGGAGTCGGGTCAAGCCCCGCCTCAGAGAGTTACAGCTCATTCTACTAGATCAGTCTCTACTTTGTGGGCTTTTAAGAATGAAGCTTCAGTTTATCAAATTTGCAAAGCAGGAACTTGGTCTTCTTTGCATACATTTACTAAATTCTAACGTTTTGCTGTATTTGCTTCTTCGGAAGCAGTTTTTGGTAGAAAGGTTCTTAAGGCAGCTGTTTCAGTTTGATTCTTCTGCTTATGTTTTAAGTTTTTTTCTTTCATTTATGAGGAAAAACTTATTTTTCTGGTTGTGGATTTAATTTTTTTCAGCGGAAAAAAGCTGTTTTTATTTTATCCCTCCCTCTCTAGTGACTCTTGTGTGGAGTTCCACATCTTGGGTATTGCTATCCCATACATCACTAGCTCATGGATTCTTGCCAATTACATGAAAGAAAACATAATTTATTTAAGAACTTACCTGATAAATTAATTTCTTTCATATTGGCAAGAGTCCATGAGGCCCACCCTTTTTATGGTGGTTATGATTTTTTTGTATAAGGCACAATTATTCCAATTCCTTGTTGATGCTTTTTGCTCCTTTCTTATCACCCCACTACTTGGCTATTCGTTAAACTGAATTGTGGGTGTGGTGAGGGGTGTATTTATAGGCATTTTGAGGTTTGGGAAACTTTGCCCCTCCTGGTATGATTGTATATCCCATACATCACTAGCTCATGGACTCTTGCCAATATGAAAGAAATGAATTTATCAGGTAAGTTCTTACATAAATTATGTTATCAATTTAACATTTCTGAGCTAATTAAAATACTGTTGATTTCTAATTTACTTGTATTATTTATAATGCTGCAGAATCTGTTGTCCTTTTAATAATATTATTAGTATAATCATTAATACATGTTGTGTCTAATCCTAGATAGTGCCATCGTTTTGTATATATGTCTAATTTATCAGTTTCTTATAGATTGTCAGCAGCCTGCTGCCTCACCGCCACACTTCTCACAACTAACCCAGCGGCTTGACTGCCAGACTGTCAGGTAACGTTCAGCTAACGCTTCTGTACTGACTTCACCGCATGCAGTGTCTGTCCGCCAATGAATCACTGCAAGCCTTGTCCTCCAGAATCTCCTGTTCTACCCATCCTAACTCCGGTATAGGTTCTTCTTGTGCAAAGTGGCTACAAATTATACCCTATGGCAAATAAAGCTGGAAATGCTTATTATTCACAAAAACAAGAACAGGATATTCAGGTTCTTTGCCAGGGCAACACAATATATGGATTGCTATATCACATGGTGCTGTCTGATGGTTCTGTGGTCATACATTTTTATATCTCCATTAAAAAGGAACAAATTACAATTTATAAACCTTAAAAACAACAACTTTACACAAATCATTTGTTTTATCTCTGTTCTACCTAAATGGTCCATTTATTAAATATTCACATTTTTATGGTTAACTGTGCAGTATTTTAGCTCCACAACAATTATTAAAGGGGCATGAAACACCAAAAAATTATTTCATGATTCAGATAGAGCATACGATTTTAAACAACTTTCTAATTTTTCTTTGTTCTTTTGGTATTTTTTGTTGAAAAGAATGGACCTATGCTTAGGCGCTGGCCCATTTCTGGAACACTATATGGCAGCAGTTTTGCAAGAATGTTATCCATTAGCAAGAGCACTAGAGGGCAGCACTATTTCCTGCTATCCAGATGACTACCTAGGTATCTCTTCAGCACAGAATATCATGGGAACGAAGCAAATTTGATAATAGAAGTAAATTGGGAACTTTTTTTAAATTATATGTTCTGTCTGAATCACAAAAGAAAATGTTTGGGTTTCATATCGCTTTAAGTCTTCCAAATGGCAATCTCTTAGGCAAACATACATCAGCATTAGATTTTGGGGTTGATCACAATACTTAAGAAATATTTATCTACAAAAAAGGGGATATTCTACAGGATTAGGATCGATCTCTAAGCTGGTTAGCTACACTTTACTGGAACAAATATGAAGGATATAGGAGACTTGTCCTGGAAACCTAACATTCAAATTAGGTATATGAAAGTCATGTCATCCGGACCATTAAATACAATAGAATTGCATAATCAACAGATGTATAATAAAAAGAATATCACTTAGTCTGAATTTCAAATGATTAATACATTTCAAAGTTAGTTTAATTTCCCTTCCTCCTGTATCAAGTATCATGTGACAGCAATCAGCCAATCACAAAATGCATTTACATTCTTGCACATGCTCAGTAGGAGCTGGTGTCTCAGAAAGTGTGCATATATTGTGCGTATATTGTGAATATTTTAATAATGAATTGGAAAGTTGCTCTATCTGAATCATGAGAGTTTCATTTTTACTTTAGTGGTCCTTAAAAAATGTCCCACTCAATAATACATTTAGGGAAAATACTAATTTCTTACTGTTCTATAGTATATGATATCTTAATATTATCTTAGTTTTTTTAAAAAAAAGTAAACTATCAATGAAGATTATAGGTGGGCTATGATTTAATTAAGGGACACTAATACTAGGGTTACATCACATTGTCCCTATTAATTAAAGGGACATGCAACCCAAACATTTTCTTTCATGATTTAGGTAGAACAAACAATTTTAAACAAATTTCCAGTTGACTTCTATTATCAAATTTGCTTTGTTCTCTTGTTATCATTTGTTGAAGGATCAGCAATGCACTACTAGGCATATATATGCAGCTACCAATCAGCTGCTAGCACCCAGTTGCTCCTGAGCTTATCTAGATAAACAAAGGATAACAAGAGAAGGAAGCAAATTAAATAATAGAAGTACATTTAAGAGTTGTTTAAAATGGTATGCTCTGACTAAATCACAAATGTCTAATTAAGACTTTACTGTCCCTTTAAGATTTCTTTTGTTACCATCTGTTAAAGAGGCGTTAAAGTCATATTCAGAATGCAAAGGAAAGCATTTTAGATTCAGTTTAACCAATTTTCCCCTTTTGTTACTGTGCACGTAACCCACTGCCAGTAAGGCATTAGGTCACACGCATGTGCATTTCTCATTTGAGTGCAGCAAGGGACAACTTTTGTGACACCACAGCCTGAGCTTTGTCTCTGGGTTTATAGATCATCCTATGTTGCTTTTAGGAGAGGTCACTTATGGTTAGAGTAAGTTATTTCAAATTCTGAGCACCTATGGAATCTAGGTTCCCCTGTTCCAAACCATTTATAGTTTGCAATACAGCAGGATTTTGGAATAATGTTCAGTGGAATTCCAGCCTCAGATATCCCACCAAGTTAGGAATATTCTTTGAAATCTGTTTTCTTACACTTGGATTAGGTGGGAAAAGGCTATATGAAAAAACTATTTTTTTTTCTCAGGTTTTTCACATTTTTTGTGGGAGTTTCCACACCCCTACATGGAAGCAGATGATCAGTGGAAATGACAGCTCTTACCGAGCCAGGGTTATTGATGATTGATTCATGTATCTGAATACATGATTTTTCTATTTAAAGGAACAGAGCACTCAACCAATGTAATATGAAATAGCAGCATCTAAAAATGCCGAATATCTTTTTCCCAATAAACAAAGTTTCAAGTAAAAACTGTTTAATATTACATTTTAAAAACGCAGCTGTATTTTATTTTGTGCATGTTTCATAATTTAAATGTGTAATTTGATTTGCATTTTTTATATATTTTTAAAGCAGGCCTTGATCAATGTGTGAAGGTTTTGAGCAGTTTTACGATCTACTTTGGGTTGCCACCTCTGTTATGGGTTCCTGGACACTTATGAGTTATACATGCTGCAGGGTGTGCAGGGAGGAATATGAATTTCAACCCTGGACAGCACACAAATAGTGACACTGAACAGCACTATTCATGATCCTCTCTGCACACCCTCCAGCATGTGTAACTCATAAGTGTCCAGGAAAATGGCAGAGGTGGCAACCCTAGTTCTACTGCTGTTATTCAGCTAAAGCAATGTTAGACAATCCAGTTTTTTTGTCATTTGGCATTTCCAGAACATTGTTCAACTCAAAATAGCAAAACATTAACCCAAAACAAGTAGCCATAGACAGAAATATACAATTGGTCAGAGAAAAACAGTCAAATCTTGGATCATAAATTGACATTTCAGTAATCTTCTCTATGGTCTGTGTACAAAACACTGGAAACCTGATGCCTTTATCCACTTAATAATTCTAGAGTGGTGATATTTGGAAATGTATCATTTTGGCATCAGAACTAGCTAGACAATGAAATAAACACATCAGATGTGAGCAGTAACCAAACAACACAATAATGTCCACAGCACTCAGTGCTGTGGACGTTCTTTGGATTTACAGATTATTTTGGAGATTCAGCAGTGTCTCCTGTCTGCACGTGCACCCCCCCCCCCCTTACAGTTGTGCTGTACCTGTTCTTTTATCTTGAACAACACAATTATGGTGTTGTTTTAAAAAATATGTGAGTATTGAATGCTAAATACTCATTGTTGATCATGGACAGTAGTCATTAAACAATATCTCTTTATTTCTGAAAATTACTAATAAATGGTATTGCATTTTACACAAGGACTTTTCAGCAATATATGTTTACAATGAGGCTTGACAAATGTAGCTTAATACAGAAACATGGTGTTTGCTTTATATGCACAGTTAAAGGGATATGAAACCCAATTTTGTTCTTTAATGGTTCAGACAGAGCAGCAATTTTAAGCAACTTTCAAATGTACTATTATCAAATTTTCTTCGTTCTCTTTGTATCTTTATTTGAAAAAGCAGGAATGTAAGCTACATTTAGTCACCAATCTGCAAGCACTACCCAGGTGCTGAACCAAAAATGGGCCGGCTTCTAAGCTTACCTTTCTGCTTTTCAAATAAAGATACCAAGAAAACAAAGAAAAATTGATAATAGGTGTAAAATTGACTGATCTATCTGAATCATGAAAGAAAAAAATTGGGTTTCATATCCCTTTAAAGTTTTCCCATGCATATTGCTTCTTAACCTCTAGGGGGGGGGGTAAATAAATTTGACTTGATAACAAATAGAGCGCAGTCAATAACACAGGGTGTGTAATCTTGTGCTCAGCCTTGTGAATTTTAAGTGTCTGGTTAAAAATGTTAAATAAAGCATCTTAACGTGGCCATGTTAGGTTGTGGAGTCAGTCATCTAGAATCGTTCATTGTTGTGGATGTTTTGACGAAATTCATTAAATTTATTATCACTTCACATTTATCTCATCATCTGAACTGAAGATTTGGAAACTTACATTAGTTATTTCTGTATGTTCTGCAGTTTTTAAATATATTTGTGCTTAGTGATATATAATATAGTTTTGTCTCCAATAATATCTAACACTATTTGTTTACCACTGGTTCACAAAGTGCTTCTTCAGAAGTTCTGGTTGACTTGGTGAATTGATAGTTTTTTGTTCTACAAGATTTATTGTACAATGCAAAAATGTTAAACTTCAGAACACTGTAGTACTGCATGATGGGAAATACAGTTTTATGTTTTATTGTATTGCATTCATTTTCTGCCCATATTGTTCATTTCATCCAGATAATTTACAGCTTTTTTGTAATGCATTTATCCTTTTTTATTTTTCAGTCCTAATTTAGCTCCCCAAGAGGAGACTGCACATTCCAGCCAACAGTGTGCCCCCCTCAAGTGTCTCTCCAAGCCCCCTCCAAACCCCTAGTCTTCTGAAGAGAGCTGGTAAACTCAATGGACCTCCCTGTGACAGTCTGACAGCCTGAAGTGTGGACTTTTGCCTTGTTAGTGGCTATCACAGGTCAGATATCTGCCCAGTCAAGAGGTGAAAATGGTAAAGCACAGAGACAGATAAACAGGAAATGGAAGGGAACATTGGCTCCAAATAGCAGCTGTTGGTTAAATACAAGGACTATTCAAGCCAATATATCCATCTGTTTTTGAAAATTTGAAATTTTACTTTTACATGGTTCTATTTTAAACAAGGGAGACAATTTGGTTGAGTTTTATACATCTGTTATTACTAATGATATTTATTTATTGTTATTTTTATGTAATTGTGCACTTATTGCTGAGTTCTAAACAATTAACCTCTTCGGTGCCATAGAGGATGGGACAGGTCATGCAAGGTGTTGCAGTCCTTTCTGGCAACCAATGATCACAAAAACTATTTATTTATTATTTTCCTGGACTATCACAACTACAGCATGAACAGAACAATGAGTTTATCAATGGAGACGTTTGTAGGATAGGTTACATTGGATAAACTCACTTTGTCTGTCCAGCAGTAGTTTTTGGTCAATGGTCACGTATTACTTATGATATTATTTTGTATGGCAAATATTTATTCATGCAGAATCTTCTCCTACACGGCATTGTGTTACCGTGTGACTCTCTGCAGGGGTATCTCCTACTTCAGAAGGGATAATGCTCATTTTAGATTTATTATTAAACCAAGTTTTTATTTGTTTCCTTTGGCCAGAGTTTGGCTATAACTTAAGGCACAAATAGATGTCTTTGGGGTGAACTTGAATGTTATGGTAATAATAATAATGACAATATTAATAATAATGTGTTCTGCTAATGCACTGACGATTCATGCACTTGTTATGTTTAATTTATAAATAATGTAGTTGCTACATTTGGTATAGTTTAATGCTGGAAACTAACAAATTACTTTGAAACACTATAAATGTATAAGTTGAATACACCAATTTATTTGAAAGATCTTTATTTTTATGCCAGTGGTTATTGTCCGGGTAACGTACTCACAAATTAAAGGGGCGTGAAAGTTCAATTTGAAATGCAAAATGAATGACTAATCAGAGCATGCAGGGGAGGAGGAAGTGCACTTACACTGCCTACTACCGAATGAGCTGCAGATCACATGCAGTAGAAACGTTGTCACAAAGCAGTGATACCTTTTCTAAGAAATACATTTGAAAGCATTTTCTTACCAACTATATTTCCATACAAATCATACAAAAAGCAACTAATATAAAGGCAGAAACATCAAAAATGGACTAATGTTTCCGTTAGCTGCCTTATGTTTGATTGCAGGTTGTTATAGACTAGCAAGCTCAGTTCATGACTATTGTGTAATTAACCCTTACCTATATTTTTTTGTTAAAATGTAATTAACATTTTATAACATTCAAACACTTGCAGTGTTTCACTCCTTTTATTTGTAAAAAAAAAAAAAAGCTTAATATTTTTTAAAAGTGTGATTCCCCCCCCCCACTATTTTAACAGGGAAATTAATATTTTTTAATTTTTTTGTTTGTTGTTGTTTTTTAATGTGAACTGGGCATGCATGAGAATAACAACAAAACACTATGTAAAGAACCAAAGTATGCAGAAGGAAAATGCTAAAAGTGGATTTTTATGAGGAAAAAAATATTGAAAAATATTTTAAGAAAACGAGTGCAAAAGTATTTTTTTTTTTAATGGAATATTGTTGTTTACGTTTCTGTAAATTACACAATGCACAGCCATTTGAAAAGATGATACGATGGAATTTCTCCAGATGGGAAAACATTTCAAATAACACTTTTTATGACCCTTTAATTTTTTTTTTCTCTGTCCGTATTTGATTGCTATCCTGCCAGTGAAAGGGCTGTGTGGCCCTGTAGTTACAAAAAATGACTCTGAAGGTTCTGAATAAACCTACATTATAAGGGAGTGAGTATGTGATTATTTTACTGTATTTCAGCGCTATTATTTCAGCATAATTTGTGAATAAAGCACTTGTGATATATATATATATATATATATTTATGTTATTTATTTATTTTGAAAGAGACAGAAAAAGTCAAAACTAAACCTTCACAATGCAGATACAGCATACAATTTTTTAAAAATCTTTCCAATTTCCATTCTCTTGGAATCCTTTGTTAAAGAGCATACTTAGGCTCCAAAACAGCAGTGCACTACTGGGAGCTAGCTGATGCTTGGTGGCTGCGCATATATGTCTTATGTCATTGGCTAACCAAGTAGTGCATTGCTACTACTTCAACAAAGGATACCAAGAAAATGAAGCAAATTTAACAATATACGTAAATTGAGACGTTGTTTTAAATTGTATGCTCTGTCTGAATGATGAAAGATAAATATTGGAATTTCTGTTACTTTAACTACAGTCAGCAATTGAATTGAGTGAAGTGTAATGGTGCTTTTGTTAATTTATTTCAGTAACACTGAACAAACAGACACAATTTGTTTTGTAATAAATATTTTATCTTAAAAGGGGAAATGTCTGCTCATCAAGACTTATATTCTGCTGAAGAGGAAGTGGAATATTCTAGACAAATAGTAATTATAGTGAGAAAATACAATTTTGGATGCCTGATTGGAAGGGAAGGAACTTGCGATACACATTACCACTAGTTTCTGATTGTTGCCCTGCTGAGCTGACCCAGCCGAGAGCAGAGAGACAAAACTTCAGGGACCCAAGTGAAAACGTAAATGCCGCAAGTTGCGCCCTATAAGTTTGTTCTGTTCAAAGTGCTGCAACAGGACTGACAACAGCGAGCACAAAAGTGATTTTGATAAGATAAAAAGCATGTGTTCATTGAAAATTATACATTAGAAATGCTCCTAATCTACTTGACCCATTGCAGTTTTGTCATTATGGTGGCAATCAATATTCCTTTTGCCAAGTAACATGGATTAAAGCATATTCATTGTCTTGGCATCGAATAAATATTATGATTACTTTGTTTCTGTTTTTATAACCTGTTTAAAAAATAAAAATACTTTGTTTCTTTACAATTTTTTTTTTATTATTTTAGAAGATTTTGATGTTTTGGTTTAGTAGACTAATATAAGGGTACGATTCCACTCATTCTCTTACTTGATAACTCCCATGAAACTCATCATTCCTAATTTCCCCAAAAAAGCACTGTTAGAGGACCAGTCAACATATTAGATTTGCATAATCAACAAATGCAAAATAACAAGACAATGCAATAGCACTTAGTCTGAACTTCAAATGAGTAGTAGATTTTTTTATAACAAATTTCAAAGTTATGTATATTTCCACTCCCCTTGTACTATGTGATAGCAATCAGCCAATCACAAATGCATATACGTATAGTCTGTGAATTCTTGCACATGCTCAGTAGGATCTGGTGCCTCAAAAATTGTAAATATAAAAGACTGTGCACATTTTTTTTAATGAAAGTAAATTGGAAAGTTGTTTAAAATTACATGCTGTATCTGAATCATGAAAATTTAATTTAACCTGAGTGTCCCTTTAACGGCTGATAACAAATTGATACAAAAAAAAAAAATACAATGCACAACAAACATCCAAACCTTAAATGACGCTCTTGTTACATTACATCACATCCTTATTTACTACACAACCAATCATAAACATTAACAACATGAACACAATACATAGGCCTAGTTTCCATTGAGGTGGTAAAGTTTGGAAACTGTTGTTAAAACATTTACCTCCATTAAAATCTATGGAGAATTGAAACTTTAATGGTATAAATGAACAAGGTAAAGTGGCCAGTATAAAACTCAGGTGGTTATGTAAAGGTGAACATGATATAATTCAACAGCTCTCAATATATATTTTTTCTTCTTTCTCAGTCACAGTATATATATAGGATCCGGTATATGAAAAACTGTAGTTAGATGGCAAATAGTAAACACCTTGACCCCATCTAGCAGTATATCAGGATCATGCAAATATAGATGGCTAATAACTACGTTGTCTGGCTGCCTGTGTCCGACCACCCACTCTGCTGGTATCGGTGTGTCAGAGCGCAGCCCGGGCAACTAAGCCAAATGACTGAAACTTGTATCTGTATCCACTCACCCACTCTTCTGTGATCTCAGCACTATCGTTTATTCCAGTAATGAACGGAGAGGCGATGATCCATGCAAAGCCGCTCCTGCAGCAAACTGTGTCTTTATCCTCCAGAAATTGTACCGGTCACGTGGGTCTTGGCAGCCAATCAGAACGTCGATTGAAAGAATTGAAAGCTGACGTCACCAACCACCCGGCTCTTCCGAATCACTCAGCTGTATGGGAAATAGCCGTAGGCAAGATACAGGCTCTATGAGTGGAGCGGTTCCTCAAAAAAACACTGCTTAAAGTTAGCAATTGAAAAAGAGAGTCCAAAGAGCCAACTTGAAATAAAAAAAAGATCAAACTTTATTAAATATAGATTAAAAAGTCCACAGGGGATGGAAAAAATAACGAAAGGTCATACAAATACGTCTGACCGGTTTCGGTGTAACAACACCGTAATCATAGACAATAATTTGCTACATCTGTTATGACCTTATATGTCATGCAGTCCTATCTGATTTGTTAAAACTTAAATGAAACTATGACCTAAAGTTAACCCTTTGTTTACTTAGAAAAATGTATATATGAAATACAATGTTTAAAGAGGAACTTGGAAAAATCTCAGCAGTGATGATCCTGGCTAATTAAGAAATATTATAAAAGCTATTATAAACTACCAACCACTACCAATAGTGAATATACTAATCAACCTAAAACTTAAATAGTAGAGACTACTCCAAGCATTAAATGCTACTCATATTGGTATCAATCAATATTTAAACACCAGTATATGTATTCATCTATTCCTCACCAATATGGCTTAATAGCCATTAGATACTTCCTAGATTTATATACAGATTTGACATATGAGATGAAAACTTTCATTATTAAGATGATTAAATTTTTGTTGGAACATAACTTTTTTTTACGTTTCAGGGACGCTATTACCTCCAGAGACGTGGCACAGCGGTGGGAGCAAAATTTGCCCCATCATACGCCAACCTATTCATGGGTTGGTGGGAGAGGTGCCACATCCATGGGGGTACTGGCGTCCCTACGCAACATATAATTAAGTACATCAGGTATATTTATGACCTCCTGATAGTTTGGTCATCCGACCAGAAAAAGGCAAAACGTTTTGTTGATGACTTAAACATGAATCCTGTTGGTATTCGTTTCACCTATGAATGGCAAAAAGATAGTATCAACTTTTTATATGTTTCCCTAAAGGGGTTAGTGTCATCAGGAAAAGTGGTTTCCACCTTCTATAGGAAGCCGATTGCAGGTCTCAAAGTCATTTAGATTTCATCAGACAGGAGAAGAATTCATGACCAAAGGGTGCATAAATTGCAAAAGTATATATGTCATTTATTTGGTCGAATGCACTCAGTGAAAAAAGGTATACGTGGGTAGAACTACCAGAGAGGTGGGCACATGAATACGAGAACACTTGTCGTACATCTCAGGTGAGAAAACATGCTCAGCAAACTTTTTTACCTGTTTTTACTGCTCTTGAAAAAGACGCTTGAGCGTTGAAACGCGTAGAGCTAAAATAAATATTTTTATCTTTTATATTTGGAATCATTCTTTTCCTGTGACGAGCCAGACTTACTATATTGGATAAGTAAGTTACTACTTGATTTATAACAAAAGTTATTACTTTACTGCTGATGGGGTTTTTAATCCATTTCCAGCCCAGCTGATATCATCTTTGAAATTTACCTTCCTATCCTTTGGAGAAAGACACACCTTAGAAGCTGAACTCACATTACTAAAGGAGTGAGTATACTGCACATTATTTTGTCGGATTTAAACTTGCACATCAAGTCCATTTCTATCTATTATTAGAAAAATTAACTACACACCAAGACCAGCGCCATCCATTTCGATTTGCCTATTGTTTGTACAGTCCCTGGGGAGAGACTGAAGGAAGGCAGCAGTCACCTTTATATCATTTTAATAAGGAGAGTATTGTTTTTTAGCACATTGTGTTGAGCATATTTGTTTGTTAACATCTGACTTGTTTGCCACACACATATTTTCTGTACACATCTTTATATATTAACTTATACTGGTGTTTAAATATTGATTGATACCAATATGAGTAGCATTTAATGCTTGGAGTAGTCTCTACTATTTAAGTTTTAGGTTGATTAGTATATTCACTATTGGTAGTGGTTGATAGTTTATAATATCTTTTATAATATCTCTTAATTAGCCAGGATCATCGCTGCTGAGATTTTTCCAAGTTCCTCTTTAAACATTGTATTTCATATATACATTTTTCTAGGTAAACAAAGGGTTAACTTTAGGTCATAGTTTCCTTTAAGTTTTAACCACTCAGATAGGACTGTATGACATATAAGGTCATAACAGATGTAGCAAATTATTGTCTATGATTACGGTGTTGTTACACCGAAATCAGTCAGACGTATTTGTATGACCTTTAGTTATTTTTTCCATCCCCTGTGGATTTTTTAATCTATATTTAATAAAGTTTGATGTTTTTTTTATTTCAAGTTGGCTCTTTGGACTCTCTTTTTCAATCCAAACTTTAGTTGCACACTATAAAAACAGCGTTACCGCTCCTCTATCTTTAGATGTGCATCAGTTCCCATAGGAGTCTTTTTGCATTTAATAGATGGTGATGTTTAGTATCATTTGTTATTTGGAGAAAATCAATCTGTCACCATTGTTGGTGTGGGAAGTGTCATCTTGTCTAATGGGTCTGAGCATACACAGATCAGTGGCCGATAATTTTATCATTTATACAATGTGTATTATCATCAATCTGTGGGTGCTGAGCATTTATCAAGTGCCTTTTGCTCTTGCATTCATTGTGTCTTTTATTTGGTTGATAGTCAAGATCTCATGGCTGGGTGGATTCTGATCACTGAAGCTTATCCATATTGTAGACTTTTCCAATATCTGATCCGCTATAGAAATAGTGTTATTGTTTGTATTGTGATTGTTCCGAAGTCAAAAAAGTGTATCTGGAGTCAATAAACAGCTGCTAAATACAATTGATGAGATCACAATTGGCCCCTATGTGGCTTCTATTTTCTTTACTAGAAGGCAGCTACAGAAACCAACAGGCATATATTTTAATAAAATGCAAACTAGTATATGAATGTCTTCGCAATTACATGTTAATATATATTACAGTCAATTAGAAAACATTATGTTGTTACCTTTACAAACAGTCAATCACACTGTCCAGCACTTTCGTTCTTTACTCACATGCACACTGCAGGGGCCTGCAACCCCAGAAATCAATATAAAAATAGTAGACCATCTCTGAGCCTATGGAAGCACGCTCCCATGAGCGCAATGCTTCCTAGCAATGCGAACGTGAGCTTGCGTTTGCATTGCGATTTACTTGTAATACCAGCGCACATTATCGTGCGCTGGTATTAAAAAGTGGAGTACTAATATCGCTTGCATGCAAGCGATATTTAGCACTCCACTTGCAATCTAGCCCTAAATGTTTTATCTTAAAATATAAAAGTGTTAACTGTCCCTTTAATTTTCTAATGAAAACTCAATTTGTCTAAGCCTTAATGGTTCTTAAGAATTAACACTATGGGGTAGTTAGACACAATGATCTTGGTTTTAATTGATGTTTGATATAATCATTGTGAACATCTGATTCATAGTTTTATACATATATAACTACATATTTAGAAGAAAAACTCCAGATATTTAAATAATTCATCTTTATTTAAATATTCTATTACAAACATGAACATTGATCCCCATAGAATAAAATATGGAGGTAGAATATTTTTGTTAATTAAGAGTTAATGTTACAGCTTTATAGTTTTATGAGATTACAATAATGTAAAACAAATATAAAATAGCTATCTTTTTTACAATACTATTTGAACATGTTGATATTCTATCTAATCATCTGTACCACAAGTAGCTAATACTAAGTTCCTGGTGGCCCCTAGCATTTGCAGTGCATAAAACAATTTTTAGTAAGTTGTAGAATATAGAAAATGCATCATTAATCAGCCAGGAATGTTTTTCTCAAAATAATGGTGCTCATAGTCAGCTGTCTATAAATCTGACAGTGGATATGCAGCTTACACAAAAGCTATACACTATACACTATCGGCTAGATTACGAGTTTTGCGGTATGAGTGAAAAAGCATCGTTATGGCTCTTTTTCACTACCGCTGGTATTACGAGTCTTGCAGGTATATCTGTACTGCACACTTTTTTGGCCGTAACGCAACGTAACTACCGCAGCTTTCAAAAAGTCCTTGTTCAATGGGACTTCCACAGCGCCGGTATTACGAGTTTGCCTGTCCGGCCAAAAAGTGAGCGGTACAGCATATACCGTCAAGATCCATACTGTAAACTGAAAGTCAGTAGTTATGGCTTTTATGTTACAAAGCGGTAACATAAAACTCATTACTAAAGTGCTAAAAAGTACACTAACACCCATAAACTACCTATTAACCCCTAAACCGAGGCCCTCCCGCATCACAATCACTAAAATAAACCTATTAACCCCTAAACCGCCGCACTCCCGCATCGTAAATACTAGTTAAATATTATTAACCCCTAATCTTCTGTCCCTAACATCGCCGCAACCTACATTACTGTTATTAACCCCTAATCTGCTGCCCCCAAAATCGCTGCCACTATACTAAAGTTATTCACTCCTAACCCTAACACCCACTAACTTTAACGCTGTATTAGGGGTTAATAAGTGTAGGTAGGTGGCGGCGACATTTGGGAAGGCAGATTAGGGGTTAATAAGTGTAGGTAGGTGGTGGTGATGGGGCGGCAGATTAGGGGTTAATAAGTGTAATGTAGGTGGCGGTGATGTTGGGGGCGACAGATTAGGGGTGTTTAGACTCGGGTTTATGTTATGTTAGGTGTAAACATAGTGTACATTTTGTTTCCCCATAGGAATCAATGGGGCTGTAGTTACGTTGCGTTCCGGGCAAAAAAGTGTGCGGTACAGCTGTACCTGCAAAACTCGTAATACCAGCGGTAGTGAAAAAGAGCCATAACGAGGCTTTTTCACTCATATCGCAAAACTCGTAATCTAGCCATTTGTTACATATGGAAGACATTGTCAAATAATATATTAATATCCACTATGTGCACTGTCAGTTTGTTACAAAGGAATTGTGTTATATAGGTATAAGGGAAGATTCTTACTAGGTAACTTTTAAATTGGCTTGCTAATTTGCACAATGACAAATTTTTCCTTTTTATATGATAATCAAAACAAAAAAAAGGAGATTTAATGATTACAATAATGAAAAATAGCCACAAGATGTCACTGTTAACATCCACCTAGATTACGAGTTTTGCGCTAAACTAAAAAAAGTTGCATTATTTCACTCTCCATAGCTCTGCTATTACTAATTACTGAAAAGCCTCCTTGTGCGTGCGATATGGTGGCGTTAAGCTTCATACCGCACAAAATCCAAGGGCTGATTTGACGTGCTCATGCACGCTTTCCCCCATAGACATCAATGGGGAGAGAGTGTTAGAAAAAAACTAACATCTGAACTGCGGAATGAAAAATCTCCGTAACGCAGCCCCATTGATGTCTATGGGGAAAAAAGTTATGTTTAAACCTAACACCCTAACATAAACCCCAAGTCTAAACACCCCTAATCCACCGCCCCCGACATCTGCCACACTAAATAAAGTTATTAACCCCTAATCCGCCACTCCCCGACATTCGCCAACACTAATAAAAGCTATTAACCCCTAATCCGCCACTCCCCGACATCGCCGCCACAAAATAAAATGATTAACCCCTAAACCCCCGCCCCCCCCCCACATTGCTGCTACTAAATAAACCTATTAACCCCTAAACCTCTGGCCCCCCACATCGCCGCTACTAAAGAAGCCTATTAACCCCTAAACCTCTGGCCCACCACATTGCCGCCACT
This sequence comes from Bombina bombina, assembly GCF_027579735.1. Lineage (NCBI taxonomy): Eukaryota > Metazoa > Chordata > Amphibia > Anura > Bombinatoridae > Bombina > Bombina bombina. The sequence continues at coordinate 1,098,195,794 of NC_069504.1, read as the reverse complement.
AAATAAACCTATTAACCCCTAAACCACCAGCATCCCCACATCGCAAAACACTAAACCTAACACCCTCCTAACTTTAAATTAAAATTACAATATAACTATCTTAAAATATATAAAAAGTTACCTGTGAAATAAAAATAAACCTAACATTAAACTATAAATTAAACTAACATTACTATTCTAATAAAATAAAAAATACTACCAAGTAAAAACCTAAATTACAACTTTAAAAAACTTAACACTACGAACAAAATAAAAAAATCTAAAAATTACAAAAAATAATAAACACTAAATTACAAAAAATAAAAAACACTAACCTTACAAAAATAATAAACGAAATGATCAAAAATAAAAACAATTACACCTAATCTAATAGCCCTATAAAAATAAAAAGCCCCCCCCAAAATAAAAACACCCCCTAACCTACAATAAACTAAAAATATCCATTAAAAGGGCCTTTCGTAGGGCATTGTCCTAAGTTAAACAGCTCTTTTACCTGTAAAAAAAATACAAAGTCCCCCCAACAGTAAAGCCCACCACCCAACCAACCCCCCAAAATAAAAAAACTTAACTCTAAAAAAAATCCTAAACTACCCATTACCCCTAAAGGGGCATTTGTATGGGCATTGCACTTAAAAGGGCATTCAGCTCTTTTTCACTGTTTTTTTACTAATTTGAACAGCCAATAGGATTTCAATAGCTCTCATCCTATTGGCTGTTTTAAACAGCCAATAGGATTTCAGAAGCTCTCATCCTATTGGCTGATTTGAATTTGATGAATCAAATCAGCCAATAGGAATGCAAGGTGCGCCATTTTGAAACAGCTACCTTGCATTCAACTTCAGTGTACAGCGGTGACCATATGAAGAGGACTGTCATGGGTTTTTTCCTGCTTTGTTTGCCATGTGCTGCTGGCAGCCATTTTACTTACCTCTCTTGCTGACTCTGGTGCATACTGTGTGATGCTGCTCATTTTCTGCACTTCCTTTTATGGCCAGACTGGTGTACCTCATCCGTGTGAGACAGGATGCAGTCTCAGAATTGTGATGTCATCACTTATTATTTAAAGGGCCTCTGTTCAGTATGCTTTGCCCTTGCGTTGTCTCAGACCTGTTTATGAGAGCTCCTGTGTATTACCTGGCTGTCTGACGTCCCTTCTGGTTCCTGATCCCTGGCTTGTTCCTGACTCTGCTGTTCTCCTTGTTCCTGATTCCGGCTCGTCTGACTACTTGCTTTGGCTCCTGATTTGGCGTGTCTGACTATTTGCTTTGGCTCCTGACTCGGCTCCTCTGATTACCAGCTCTGGTTTTGATTCCTGGCTTGATATTTGACTTGTGGACTTTTTATTATTTTTTGCTATTAATAAAGGTGTGATTATTTTTTATTTTTTTTTAAATAATTTTTATTGAGGGTTAAAGAAATATAGTCATACAGGCACTTTTAAAGAAGGGTTGTACAGCTATTACACTTCACAACAGTAAATCATAACCCAAATTACAAAAAATTGCAGCTAATACAGGAGTGTAGGATTCGATAATAAAAACAATTATCTAAGTAGTACCTTCATTATGTAACAAAAGACAACAAACCCTAACCCACATTTTTTGTTTTACGTTTCTCCTTGGGACTGATGAGGCCACTTTTGGACCTCTAACTAAGCTAGTAAAAGGGGTAGTTGGAGAATTACAATCATATGAGGTCACTTTTGGACCTTGATAGACCTTTGTAGCTGTTGATATAACAAATATGCATGAGTATATTTTCGGTTTTACAGTAGAGTAATTGAACAAATAACAATTGGATTATAGATGAGTGTCCCTTATTGAGTTGCAAGCCATAACTGTAACTATAGAGGGAAGTCCATCAATGTAAAGCAGAAGTCATTTCCCCACACCCCAATTACAATTAAAGTGATAGCTGTAGTAAGGGGGACTAAGAAAATTAGCAGGAGGACAGGGGTACATATTACTATACAGTTCAAACAACTAAACTTGGGAACAGATGTGCTATCTCTCAGTTTCTGAGCCTTACAGAGAAGCAGACAATTGCGCATGCCATCTGATACTTTCTTAGTGAGACCATTTATAGTCTCAATCTACCACTGTATAGGAGACATAAGGAAGTTAGGTAATATCAAACAGTCAAGGGAATACACACATAAAAGAACGATGGTGGGGGGAAGGGAAATGTGCTTGTCAGATGCAAGTCTCAAAGCAACAAGCAAGGAGCTATACAGTTCTAGAGAACAGCAATTGTGATTAAGTAAGTCCTCTTTGTGTCCCTCTCTGAAGCACCTTCTGATCAGCCGTAACCGTCTGTCTATCAGCAAGGAGTAGCGCACGGAGCCAATTAGCATACATTGCATTATGGTGCTGCCTTATCCTCTCCGAAGTTTTGTCTCTTCCACCCTGGGCTTTCCTTGCTCCTACCACACCCAGTTCTATCAGGGCACCCCTCCGGGACTTGGCCAGGTGAGTTATAGTGAAGGCATATTCAGACAGTAGCTCGGGAGCCACCGGACCGCCATCCAAGCCATCAAGTGTAAGTTCGGCCACTGATGTGTCAGAGGAGAGATCTGCGCTGAAACAGCCTGCTATGATTGCTTTGGTTGTGGGCGCAACTAGGTGAGGGATCGCCTCTATTGCATTATCCATAGCTGGTGCAGCATAGTAGAGGATGGCCTCCGCATCGCTTGTACTAGTCGGGTCTGGGGCTGGATAATCCGCTTTAATCAGAGACCCCTGTAGTAAGCGGTTAGGAGGTAGGCTAGCTGTTTTCGCCTCAGTAGCGTTTGCCAGTGTCCCTGAAACAAATCTGGCGCGCGAGGTTTCTTGGGAGACCGCTTGTGGAGATTTACCAAGGTTTTCTTCGAATTGAGTAAGGTGGTATTGCAGTAGGTTCTCCAGCTCTCGAAGGATCTGCATATCCATGTTTGTTGAATTAGTGGTTAGCAGTAGCCAAAGGCTCCTTTGCAAGGAGGTATTGAGCAGCCGACAATGTGGGCTGCGCGACAGTGAGTGCCCTTAGGAAAGTCACTGGGGGGGTTTTGAGAAGGCCTCATCCTTTGAAAAGCTCCAGTAACCTTAAGTGCCACACAATCCTAGAGGTGGAGGTATCAAATGAGAACTGAACCCATGATAATCCTGGATCCAGCGGTTTGAAGCCTCAAAGATGACTTTTTCTGGTAATATTTAGCTATCTCAGTAGGAAGGTGAGAGCAGCCGACAGTTTTGCGTCCAAAGATGGCCACCGCCCGGAAGTCCCCCCAGGTGTGATTATTTTTGCACTTCTCGTCTCAGTCTGATTCCTGGCACTCTGACATTACGCAAGGGCCATGAATCCTGATGGTGTAATTATCCACCTTTACCTGCCATAATTTCCATGATGGATGAACAGGATCACTGCTTGGATCAATTTTGCACTAGCCCTGCAAACCCTGCTGACTCACACTGCACATTTGGACCAAAGTGTCCAGCAAGTTTTGGCTGCTCCTGTTTCCGCTGCTGCACCTAGTCCTGCCAGGAGCATGTCCGGTTCTGCACCTCTACCTCAGCGATATGGAGGCGATCCTAATCAGTGCAGAGGGTTTTTGAACCAGGTGGGCATTTACTTTGAGATATTACCTCAGGCGTTTCCCTATGACAGAGCTAAAGTGGGATTTCTCATCTCGTTACTCTCTGACACAGCTCTTGTCTGGGCTAATCCCTTGTGGGAGACTAATAAACCTGTGATTTCAAATTACCCTGAATTTGTGGCCTCCTTTCGAAGGGTATTTGATGTTCAGGCTCGCTCTTCCTCTGCTGCTAAACGACTCATGTCCATTCAGCAAGGTACAAGATCTGTTGCTCAGTATGCCATTGAGTTCCATACGCTTGCCGCAGAGGTAGGTTGGAACAATGAAGCCCTTGTTGCCGCCTTCTTTCATGGGCTCTCTGATGTGATTAAAGATGAAGTTGCTGCCAGAGATATACCAGAAGATCTCGAGGCATTGGTGCATTTTTTGATCCTAATTGACATCAGACTAAGTGAGAGGACCTCTTTCAAGGAGCGCTTGCGGAAGCCTCCTGTTTCGTTGTATCCTATGTGTTCATTCCCACCCATGCCTCCCTCTCCTCCCATGCCTCCTGGTCCCGAGTCACCAGGTACTGCTGAGCCGATGCAGTTGGGATTCATGCATCTCTCCACGGCGGAGAGGGCCTTTAGGAATAGAGAGGGGCTCTGCCTCTATTGTGGGTTACAGGGCCACCTTTTGAAGTCTTGTCCTACACGGCCAGGAAACACTCACACCTAAGGTCCTGTCGGGGGCAGACCTTGGGTGGTTTATCCTCGTCCCTGGAAACGCTAAAGGAGAAACCTTTGGTCACGGTTGTCCTTTCCTGGGTGGACTCCTCCATAGTCACCCAGGCTCTTGTTGACTACGGTGCTGCGAGCTATTTCATTGACAGTGCTTTTGTATCACCTCGGTCTGTTCCGCTTGCTATTGAGGCCATTGATGGCAGGCCCCTTCAGCCCGCACTCATTACTCACGAAACTGCTCCGTTATCCATGGCTGTTTCGGGCTCTCCATTTTGAAACCCTCCAGTTCCAGGTGATAAACTCTCCGCATTTTCCAGTTGTTCTGGATTATCCCTGGCTCCAAAAGCACAATCCCAGTCTCGACTGGCGCAGGTCCGAAATTTTGTTGTGGTCTCCGCAATGTATTTCCACTTGTCTTCGGAAACCAGTTAAAGTCTTGTGCACTTCTTCGGTATCTCAATTGCCAGAGGAGTACCGAGAGTTCCTAGATGTTTTTGACAAGGTGCGTGCCGGTACTTTGCCTCCTCACCGGTCTTACGATTGTGCCATAGACCTGCAACCCGGAGCCATTCCTCCTCGGGCCGGGTTTACCCTCTCTCTGTTGCGGAGAATTGTGCTATGGAGGAGTATGTTGCCGATGCTCTGTCGCGGGGGATCATCCGCAAATCCTGCTCTCCTGCAGGGGCTGGCTTCTTCTTTGTGAAGAAAAAGGGTGGCGAGTTAAGACCATGTATCGATTATAGGGGGTCTTAATTGTCTTACCATTAAGAATGCTTACCCTATTCTGCTCATTATGGAACTCTTTGACCGCCTCAAGGGAGCTACGGTCTTTACTAAACTTGATTTCAGAGGAGCGTACAATCTCGTTAGGATCAAGGAGGGCCACGAATGGAAAACAGCATTTAACACCAGTAGCGGGCATTATGAGTATCTTGTAATGCCCTTTGGCCTATGTAATGCTCATGCTGTTTTCCAGGAATTTAGTAATGATGTCCTATGAGATATGTTGCAACAGTGTGTTGTGGTGTAGTTAGACGACATCCTCATACACTCACCCACACTTGAGGCTCATCGTTCTGATGTTACACAGGTTCTTCAGAGACTACGTGAGAATGGCCTGTTTTGTAAACTCGAGAAATGTGAGTTCCATCAGACTCCTTGGTTATGTTATCTGTGTTGCAGGGTTCTCCATGGATCCTGACAAGTTATCTGCAGCTCTGCAGTGGCCTCGCCCAGTTGGTCTTTGGTCTATTCAATGTTTTTTGAGGTTCGTCAATTACTATAGAAAGTTTAATAAAAACTTTTCTTCCTTGGTCAAACCTATCACAGACATGACCCGTAAAGGTAATGATCCACTTCATTGGTCACCTACTGCCATTAAGGCCTTTGATAGTCTTAAGACTACCTTTGCTGCCGCTCCAGTTCTGGCTCATCCTAAACCTGTCCTGCCTTTCATTCTTGAGGTTGATGCGTCTTAGACGGGAGTAGGTGCCCTCTTGTCTCAATGTCCTACGCCTGACGGCTCCTTGCATTCGTGTGGTTTCTTCTCTAAGAAATTGTCTCCAGCGGAGTGCAATTATGAAATTGGCGACAGGGAATAACTGGCCATATTTTTGGCACTCAATGAATGGAGGCATCTTCTCGAGGGTACTAGCGTGCCAGTGCTCATTCTTACTGACCACAAGAATTTAACTTATCTATCTGAAGCAAAACGTTTGTCACCCCGACAGGCCAGATGGGTGCTATTTTTGTCTCGGTTTAATTATGTGGTCTCCTACCTGCCTGGTAGTAAGAATGTTAGGGCTGATGCCCTCTCTCGACAATTTTTGCTTCTGTCCAAGGAGTAGTCTGTACCTACTCCAGTTATACCTCCTGACCATATTTTGGCTACCATACGTACTAATTTGACTTCTCCCTTGGGGAGGAGACCCTGGCTGCACAAACAATGTACCTCCTGAGAAACCTAGTGGTAAGTGTTTTGTTCCTGAGAATCTTCAAACTAAACTTTTGCACACTTACCACTATCCTAAAGCCGCAGGTCACCCAGGCAAGAACCAAATGATTTGGTCTGTCACTCGACAATTCTGGTGGCCAGGTCTTCGTTCTGATGTTGCTGCGTATGTTGCCTCCTGCCCAGTTTGTGCACAGAATAAGACTCCTCAACATCTTCCTGTGGGTCTTCTTCAACCTATTGCTAATGGTTAGCATCCTTGGACACATCTTTCCATGGATTTCATTGTCGAGCTCCCTGTTTCCAATGGCAATACTGTTATCCTTATGGTGGTTGACCGTTTTTCTAAAATGTCACATTGCATTCCCTTGAAGAAGTTTGCTTGCTTAAATTTTTCCCCGGGAGGTCTTCCGTTTACATGGGTTACCCAAGGAGATAGTGTCGGACCGGGGTAGCCAGTTTCTCTCCATATTTTGCCGTTCCTTTTGTGCTTAAATGGGGATCCAGCTTTCCTTCTCCTCTGCATATCACCCTGAATCCAATGGGGCTGCGGAACAGTCTAATCAAGCTCTGGAACAGTTCCTCCATTGCTATGTCTCAGATCACCACAATAATTGGTCTGAACTGTTACCTTGGGCAGAGTTTGCTCGTAATAGTGCTATTAATGTTTCCTCCAAGTTATCCCCGTTCATGGCGAATTATGGGTTTCAACCATCCTTGTTGCCTGATTCATTCATGTCATGGTATTCCAGCTTTGGAGGAGCATCTCTGGCAACTCCGTCCACGTGGGTGCAGATTCAGGATTGCCTTCATCGTTCTATGCAGCACCAAAAGTTCCAGGCTGATCGTAGTCGTCTGCCCGCGCCTTCCTGGTTGGTGAGAGAGTTTGGCTGTCCTCCCACAACTTGAACCTTTGTGTGCCTTCCAATAAACTGGCTCCCCGTTATGTTGGTCCTTTTTGAATACTCCGACAGGTCAATCCTGTAGCCTACGCTCTTGACCTTCCTCCTGTAATGCGCATCTCAAATGTTTTTCATGTCTCCCTCTTGAAACCATTGGTTTGCAATTGGTTTACCACTGTGTTGCCTCGTCTCCATCCTATCTTTGTTGACAACCATGAGGAGTATGAGGTCAGCAGCATTATTGACTCTCGTATGTCCAGGGGCCACGTACAGTATTTGGTTTACTGGAGGGGCTCCAGTCCAGAGGAGCATTCATGGGTTCCCTCCTCTGATGTTCATGCTCCCGCCCTCCTCCGTGCCTTTCATGCCCGTTTCCCCAATAAGCCTTTTGTCCTCGCGCAGGGGAGGGGTCGTTGAGGGGAGGGTATTGTCAGGGTTTTTTCCCTGCTTTGTTTGCCATGTGCTGCTGGCAGCCATTTTACTTACCTCTCTTGCTGACTCTAGTGCATGCTGTGTGATGCTGTTCATTTCCTGCACTTCCTTTTATGGCCAGACTGGTGCACATCATCCGTGTGAGACAGGATGCAGTCTCAGAATTGTGATGTCATCACTTATTATTTAAAGGGCCTCTGTTCAGTATGCTTTGCCCTTGCATTGTCTCAGACCTGTTTGTGAGAGCTCCTGTGTATTACCTGGCTGTCTAACGACCCTCCTGGTTCCTGATCCCTGGCTTGTTCCTGACTCTGCTGTTCTCCTTGTTCCTGATTCCGGCTCGTCTGACTACTCACTGTGGCTCCTGATTCGGCTTGTCTGACTATTCGCTATGGCTCCTGACTCGGCTCGTCTGACTACCAGCTCTGGTTTTTATTCCTGGCTTGTTATTTGACTTGTGGACTTTTTATTATTTTTTGCTATTAATAAAGGTGCGATTATTTTTGCACTTCTCGTCTCAGTCTGATTCCTGGCACCCTGACAAGGACGCTCCACGCAGGATGGGATACACTTCCAGGATAGCTCTGCTCCGCACCGCCAGGATGAAGATAGAAGACACCCCCGCGATGGATGAAGGTGTCGCCGCCTGGATGAAGACTTCTCACTGCCAGGATGGAGATGGATGTCCGGACTTCAGGAACCCTGAGTAGATATTCTGGGGTTAGTGTTAGTTTTTTTTGGGGGGGGTTGGGTTTTTTTTTTTTAGATTAAGGATGGGCACTTCGAAAAGAGCTGAATGCCCTTTTAAAATGTTAGGTTAATTTATAGTTTAAACTTAGGTTTTTTTTATTTCACCGGTAAGATTTTATTTTTTTAAAGATAGTTATATTGTAATTTTAATTTAAAATTACGGGGGTGTTAGGTTTAGGGGTTATTAGTTTAATTTAATGTTTTGCGATGTGGGGAGGCTGGTGGTTTAGGGGTTAATAGGTTTAGTAGTAACGATGTGGGGGACTGGAGGTTTAGGGGTTAAAACTTTATTATAGTGTTGGCAATGTGGGGGGCCGGCGGTTTAGGGGTTAATAGGTTTATTTAGGTGTCGGCAATGTTGGGGAGCGGCGGATTAGGGGTTAATATATTTAGTTAGTGTTGGCGATGTGGGCGGCAGATTAGGGGTTAATAACTTTATTTAATAGTTGCAATGTGGGTGGGCGGCAGATTAGGGGTTAATATGTTTAATATATGAAAAGGAAAGTCAAAAAATTGTCACTGAAAATTTCAGAAAAAAGAGTGCTACCAACAATATTTTACATGCAAGTTGTCGTCACCCGTCCCACCTAATAAAAGGGATCCCCTATGGCCAGTTCCTCCGTTTAAGGAGGAACTGCTCATCTCTCTCCAAATTTAACATTCATGCATCACTTATGAAAAAAAGATTCCTTCAAAGGGGGTACTCAAACAAATGCCTAAAAAAAGCACTTTGGAAAGCCAAAAATGTCACTAGAGATGATCTATTGTATGGCAATAATTCTAAGAGTGATCAAAGTAATATTAGATTTATCTCTAAGTTCAATAACCAATGGCAAAACATCAGATCAGCACTGGATAAAAACTGGCACATTCTGACTTTGGATGACAGGGTCAAGAATGTGATTAGTGATAAGCCACTTCCGACAGCTCGCAAAGCACAAAGCCTGAGAGACATTCTGGTGAAAAGTCAGTTTGTGAGAGGTCCCTCTAGTGCAGACTGGCTGAGAAAGGACAGAGGGATTAAGGGGAGCTACCCGTGTGGGCACTGTGTTTACTGTGCCCACATGGACAGCACTAAACAATTCTCTGTCCAGGCTGGTAAAAACTATGACATCAGGTTCTTTTTCAACTGCCAATCAGAGGGGGTAATCTACCTCCTCCGATGCTCGTGCCCGGTCTTTTACGTTGGAAAAACGAAAAGATTGGTAAAGGACCGGGTACAGGAGCATTGTGACGATATCCTTCACTCCAGAGACACAAATGTAGCGAGACATTTCTGTACTTTCCATAATGGAAACGTAGAAACTTTGAAATTTATCATCATAGATAAAGGTATTACTAATGGTAGGGGTGGTAATAATCAGAGGGTACTCCTACATAAGGAAACAAAATGGATTTATAGATCGGGCACTAGATTCCCTGCTGGTTTGAATGAAAAACTGGAATATGCCAGCTTCCTGTAAATATAAATCCACCTAGTACCTGTCTCTCAGGTTTTAAATGCATCTGGCAGAGTATATGGTATAACATAAAGTGTACAAATTAGTGAAAGAAGTCTGGAAGGCTGAGGAATTAGGCAGTTCCAGTTTATGTATTTTTCACTGTCATTAAACACTACACATATGTTTAAGGGCCATTTGGGTGATTATAGCTTTAAAAGAAGAATCACCTACTAATGGGAGGTTCACCTATGATTGGTCAGGTGTACCTTTAAAAGAGGAAGTCCAGCTAGGACTCTTTATGCCCTGATGAACCCCTGTGACACACACTTGCTGTGGGGGTGAAACGGTCATTGGCTATGCTGTGTTCTAACCTTCAGGAGTAAAGTCGACTAAGCTCCTGATTTCACTAAGATTGATGTGGTAAAGCAATGGTGTTATAGTGGGTATATTCCCACATATCTGGACATTTGCATTTCGTATTGCTAAGCTTGGAGCTGCTACACAAGAGTGCTCTTTTTCTACGTGAAACCCTGCCTGAAATAAGGGAATCTGGATCGCTCATGCTAATGAGAACTGTGTTTTATACATTGTGACAAGCACTGTGTAACTAAGACAACACGTTGTGGTACATCTTGGTAACATAAATGTCCGCTAAGAGCGTGGAAGCCTGGCTCTTTCATCGCTACTTAATATCACCTGCATAACTTGTGGAAGCCTGGTTCTTTCATTGGTGGCTGAGCGGACACACGGCGGAGATCTGTGGAGACACTCCCATCTTCAACACCTATCAGAGATCAATGACGGTTTCACCGTCCCTCCTCCAGTGACGTCACACGCTATGATAGTGTTATACAGACAGTACACGCGTGTTGGAAGTGTTCAGGAATAACACGCTAAAGATAAGTACACATCTGCTTTCATATCACGATTTATGATCCAGTCTGCAACAGGAATTGTTTGCCCTTTATACAACGTCTATTGCATAACGAACTCATGTTGGACCTGTTCCACATCTATGTTTTTTTGTCCTAGGCATCTTACTATCTACATTGATGTTCTATATGTATGGTTGCCATTCTTTAAACATAGCTTGTTATAGGTATTTCCATGCACACGTCATTGCACTTTACCATTTTTACTGTGGTGTTTTATGTAAATATCTTGTTCACTTTATATGGTGTGGCTAAGCTCAAAACAATGTCCCACTAACGTGTTGTGGAAAATTAATAAATGAATTGAAATTTTTCTATTTATTTGTCTGTGTGCCTATATTTTACCCTTGCTGTTTCAGAACACCCATGTATGCTCTGATTGTTAATCTCCCTATATAGACTATTATAAAAAAAAAAAAATTTAAGGGTGGCACCAGCATTATCTATTCAGCAATATTATCTACTCTCTCTTACCCTTTTGATTTTTAGGTTTAATATAGTGTTTGTGATGCGGGAGGGTGGCGGTTTAAGGGTTAATAGGTAGTTTATGGGTGTTAGTGTACTTTGCAACAGTTTAGTTATGAGTTTTGTGAAACATTTTTGTTACACAAAATCCATAACTACTGGTCTCAGATGGAGGTATGGATCGTGTCGGTATAGGCTGTAGCTCAAGCTTTTTAGCCTGAACGCACAACCTGTAATACCAGCGCTATGGAAATTCCACAAAAAAACGTAATTTTTTGGAGTGTGGAATGGACGTTGCGTTACAGGTTAAAATACTTGCGGTATAGCTATACCGACACAATTTGTAATATGCGTTACTGGCCATTACCCTGGAATGGCCATTTTTTCAGCGTTTAAAGCCGTAATGCAACACTTGTAATCTAGCCGATTGTCTTTTAGGCAGAAGGTGATTAAATCTGGACCCAGCAGAGCAGTAATGTGGTATAGCCAGACCTCTTATGCAAGATCAGCAGCAGTGTACCCAAAGTCACAGCCACCAAATGTGTGTATGTGTGTGTTTTGTGCATGTGTGTATGTGTGTATACATGTGTCTGTGTGTGTATGTTGTATTTGTATGTATGTGTGTGTATGTGTGTATACATGTGTCTGTGTGTGTATGTTGTGTTTGTATGTGTGTGTATACATGTGACTGTGTATGTATGTTGTGTTTGTACGTATGTATGTGTGTGTTTATGTGTGTATACATGTGTCTGTGTGTGTATGTTGTGTTTGTTTGTATGTATGTGTGTGCATGTTTGTACGTTGTGTGTGTATGTGTGTGTTTTGTGCATGTGTGTGTTTATGTGTGTATACATGTGTATGTGTGTGTATGTTGTGTTTGTATGTATGTGTGTGCATGTTTGTACGTTGTGTGAGTTTATGTGTGTGTATACATGTGTCTGTGTGTGTACGTTGTGTGTGTATATGTGTGTATGTGTGTGTGTGTGCATGTGTTTGTACGTTGTGTGCGTATGTGTGTGTTTTGTGCATGTGTGTATATGTGTGTGTTTATGTGTGTACACATGTGTCTGTGTGTGTATATTTTGTTTGTATGTATGTGTGTGCATGTGTTTGTACGTTATGTATGTATGTGTGTGTATGTGTGTGTTTATGTGTGTATACATGTGTCTGTGTGTGTATGTTGTGTTTGTTTGTATGTATGTGTGTGCATGTGTTTGTACGTTGTGTGTGTATGTGTGTGTATGCCCAAGCCTAGGGTATATTTATTTATTAATGTATGAGCTGACATGATATGCTGTTGGCATTTATCATTGCACCAGCAGTTCTTGTGGTGAAATGCCGCCCCTGCAGATCCGCTAGCAGGGGGTGTCAATCAACCCCATCGTATTTGATCGGGTTGATTTCTGTCCGAGGCCTCAGAGCAGGCGGACAAGTTATGGAGCAGCGGACAAGTTATGGAGCAGCGGACAAGTTATGGAGCAGCGGACAAGTTACGGAGCTTGATAAATTGACCCCATATTATGATGCTGTTTATCTGGCTGTTTGTGAGTAAATTTGCTATTGGAAGGTTACAGACAGTATCGGTATAAAATATAAACAAGCTGTTGTCAGCTGTAAGTACCATCAGTATGCAGCTGTGCACAATAAGGTTATAGGAAGATCTGTTGTGCCCAGAGTGTAGCAGGGGACGTGTATATGTAGTTATACATGTTTATAAAGTCCGATAATGGTATGATACTGTTAACCCTTTTATATCTCTTGCTACAGAGAATATATCACTAGCTACACGTGTCACAATGTCTAATTGATTTGATTTCTACATCCTGGTTCCTGTTGTGTAAGTGTCACACAACCGTTGTCCTCACTGTCATTTAACAGATGCAGTTAATATTGTTTGCTTCAAGGCAAGAATGTACCCTGCTTATTAAATAAATAAGGCTGGCATAGACATAGTTTATATAAAAAAGAGAAGATAAACAGCGCTAAGCAAATACTAAAGTATTGGAAAGCAAGGGTTATACATCAAACAATTATTTGTTAAAATGGAAATTGGATTTATTAACTAGAATACATAATAGAAGATGCTTGGATTGAATCTATGCAAGATCTTTGCAATAAAAATGAATTCATTAAAATTGATACAATAAAAAATATACAATAAAAAATATTATAATAAAAAAATGTAATCCATAAAAAAGCGTATACTATTACTACAGTAGGAGGACGTCTCCTCTTAGTGACAATGATCAGTATGGGTTAATAAACCACTTTGCATACAGCTGTGTCAAAGTTCAATTTCCACCTCAAAAATCAATACCAACTTAAAATTGTTGGCGATGAAGTTATGGTATTTTGATTATCGGTATACAACGGACAGTATACCTAGCAATCATTGCAGTAGACAACCATAAATCAGATTATTATATACAATAAAGTGTGATCTGTTAAAAACCCTGAAAGTAACAAGTTGACACATTGTACAAGTGATCTTTCTAGTAACAAGTGAACTGTGCAACAATTTAACATTAAGTGAAATTTAAACGATTATAACTTCATCGCCAACAATTTTAAGGTGGTATTGATTTTTGAGGTGGAAATTGAACTTTGGAACAGCTGTCTGCAAAGTGGTTTATTAACCCATACTGATCATTGTCACTAAGAGGAGACGTCCTCCTACTGTAGTAATAGTATACGCTTTTTTATGGATTTAATTTTTTTTATTGTAATATTTTTTATTGTATGTTTTTTGTTGTATCAATTTTAGTGAATGAATTTTTATTGCAAAGATCTTGCATAGATTCAATCCAAGCACCCTCTATTATGTATTCTAGTTAATAAATCCAATTTTCATTTTACCCAAGCTTTGGTGGTATATTGTATAATATATAGGAACCATATATTAGAGATAATAATTGTTACATAAACTTTTTGGATTAGTATAGAGACTGATCATTTAAATAGCACACAGGGTTACAGTCTAGTGCTACTTGCTTTCTACAATATGTCATAGGCATAGGGCGCCATGTACTAAGTGTAACAGCGACTGAGGTGCTGGAATTTTAGCTGAAACATCATTAAAATGTAAGTATCTACATATATATAAGGAAATAAAGAGGATTGGTGCACATTTTATATCTATGATAGGGCATGAAATGTAATCAAATTTCCAGTTTACTTATATAATCAATTAAGTTCTCTAAATAGTGATCCTAGGTGAACTCAGGAGCATGCACATGGCTTTACTCATCTGGCAGCAGTGTTTGCAACAATATTTATATCAATGTTATACATATTTGCAAACATTGCTGCCATAGAATGTGCACACTCCTAAGATCCTATTAGCCTACCCAGGTTTATTATTCAACAAAGGATACCTAGAAAACAAAGCAAATTTTATAATAGAAGTACATTTGAAAGTTTGTTAACATTGCACCCTCTGGGGGATATTTATCAAGCTGTCAATTATGTTGCCTTCGCCGGCATCAATACACTCTCCTAACATTGCCAAACTAACGGCCGCGGATCTCAATACGATCTCCATATTTATAAAAAAAAAGCCATAAAAAACAAACGCAACAAGTACGGGGCGATGAGCATCGGACTGTTGTTAACTAACAGTCATCGATGATGCTGCTATTCATGTTTTTCCCAACTTTACTTATAACATGTCACTAAACACTGCCACTATAACTATTATACTACAATTAAATTAAAATACCAATTAAATAAACTAAATAACATATTACAAAAACCTAACCCTACTAAAATTATTTAAAAATGCTATTAAACATTATTAAAAGTACTACATTACAAAAAAAAAAAAGTTACTGTTGTATATTATGAACACACCTAACTTTAATATCAGACTGTTATTTCCATGGACATTATTGGATATTGAAATGCTAATGCTAACATCTAGGAACATTTGTCTACAACATCAAGGATACAAAGGGTTAAATGCAGACTGACCTACAGTTACCAGCTTTTCCAGTTCAGAGGTGACAAGACAAAGTTTGGTGAAAACCAGTTGGAAATCTGATCAACCACTGTATGTAAACAATAGATCAACATGATACCACTGGATTCACTAAGAAATTTTACAACCCTTACAACATTTAGCATTTCAGCACAGATGGTGTACAAGGCCCTGATTTTATCTCTGTTACTACTACCAATAGCCTAAGGAAGTGACGTTTTACCCCCATTGATCTAATGATGTCATCTTGTCTCTGACTGAGGAATTTAAAGCTGAGTGTGGGCTGGGCTGTGTGAGAGAATGAATGACTATATAAGTTAGTTGCCATTGTATGTAGGCTAAGCTCTCTCCTCACTCACCTCTTCCCTTACATCTCTCTCTCCCCCTTTCCACTTTCCCTTTCCTTCCCTTACATTAGTCAGTAACTTGTTTCTATGTAAATACTTAAGCCTAGATTTAGAGTTTTGTCGGTAAAGACCCGCGGTGCTAACGCTGCTTTTTTTTCCAGCTCACCCTTAAGACAACGCTGGTATTTAGAGTTGTCTGAATGGCTGCGTTAGCCTCAGAAAAGGGAGCGTTGAGCATAATTTAGCTCCACTTCAAAGCTCAATCTTTCAGCAGTAAGCTGGAAAAACGTGCTCGTGCACGATATCCCCATAGGAAACAATGGGGCTGAGCTGGCTGAAAAAAACCTAACACCTGCAAAAAAGCCGCGTTCAGCTCCTAACGCAGCCCCAGAAGTCTTCATCCAAGAGGAGCAAGAAGAGGTCCTCTATCCGGTAGAAGTCTTCATCCAAGCGGGGTCTTCCATCTTCCAGCCAGCCGACGCGGAGCCATCCTCTTTAACCGACGGGCTAACGACGAATGACGGTTCCTTTAAGGGACGTCATCCAAGATGGCGTCCCTCGAATTCTGATTGGCTGATAGGATTCTATCAGCCAATCGGAATTAAGGCAAGAAAAATCTGATTGGCTGATTGAATCAGCCAATCAGATTGAAGTTCAATCCGATTGGCTGATTGACCTTGCATTCTATTGGCTGATCGGAACAGCCAAGTTCATAGGTAGTTTATGGGTGTTAGTGTACTTTATAGCACAGTAGTTAAGAGCTTTATGTTCCCGCGTTAGCCCATAAAGCTCTTAACTACTGACTTTTTTTGGCGGTAGGAGTCTTGTCTACCGCTCACTTCTTCCAAGACTCGAAATACCAGCGTTAGGCAAATCCCATTGAAAAGATAGGATACGCAATTGACGTAAAGGGGATCTGCGGTAGCCTCGAGTCGCGGAAAGAAAGTGAGCGGTAGACCTTTTCCTGCCTAAATACCAGCGGGCGGTAAAAAGCAGTGTTAGGACCACTTAATGCTGCTTTTGATGGCTAACACCAAACTCTAAATCTAGGCGTTATTTTCTGTATAATAAAAGAAATAATTTCATCAAGCAGCGTCCTGATTTCCTAAGATAAAGGTAATGTTAGTGAGGAAACAGTAACTAAAAAGTTAGCAGATTCTATAGTTACAAAAAAAACCACTAAATTATGAAGAAAAAAAAAAACAAATTATCAAAAATACATTTTTTACACCTAATCTAATAGCCCTATCAAAATAAAAAAAGCCCCCCAAAATAAAAAAACCCTAGCCTAAACTAAACTACCAATGACCCTTAAAAGGGCCTTTGTGGGGCATTGCCCCAAAGATATAAGCTCTTTTACCTGTAAAAAAAATACAAACACCCCCCAACAGTAAAACCAACCCCCCCAAATAAAAAAAACTAAAATAACCTAAACTACCCATTGCACTGAAAAGGGCATTTGTATGGGCATTGCCCTTAAAAGGACATTTAGCTCTTTTACTGCCCAGACCCTAATCTAAAAATAAAACCCACCCAAAAAACCCTTTAAAAAACCTAACACTAACCCCCGACAATCCACTTACAGTTCTTGAAGTCCCGCTTGAAGTATCCATCCAGGCGGCGAAGTCCTCATCCATGCAGCAAGAAGACTTCATCCAGATTTGTTTTGATTTTTTCCGTAATTTAGTGGGGGGAGGGGTTGTAACTTAGTGTTTGTTTGTTTTTGTAATGTAGTACTTTTAATAATGTTTAATAGTATATTTAAATAATTTTAGTAGGGTTAGGTTTTTTTTAATATGTAATTTAGTTTATTTAATTGGTAGTTCAAATTAATTGTAGTATAACAGTTACGGAAGGTTAAATAATAGTTTAAAATTAGTTTATTTTAATTCTACAGGTAAGTTTTAATTTATATTAAGATAGGGATGTTGTAATTTTAATTTAAAATTAGGGGTTGTTAGGTTTAGGGGTTAATAGCTTAATTTAGTTTTTTGTGATGTGGGGGCTGATGGTTTAGGGGTTAATAGGTTTAGTTAGTGGTGGTGATGTGGAAGGCCAGAGGTTTAGGGGTTAATAAGTTTATTTAGTGGCGGCGGGGTCCGGAAGCAGCGGAATAGGGGTTAATAACATTATGTGGTTGTTGGCGATGTCGGGGGCGGCAGATTAGGGGTGTTTAGACTCAGGGTTTATGTTAGGGTGTTAGGTGTAAACGTTACTTTTTTTCTACCATAGAAATCAATGGGGTATGCTTCATTCTCTTGCAGCATCGAACATTAGCTTTTGGTGCTTTCAGACTCCCATTGATTTCTATGGCATCCGCGGCCTCAAGGGTGGCGGATTGAAAACCAGGTACGCTGTGTCGAAAAAGACGCAAGCGTATCTGTTAACTATTTGATAAATGGGAAAAAGTGTCAAATAGAGCCGAATGTGTATTCGGAACATCTGTAATGAATAAAGGTTTAATCTGCGTCGGATTGAGATCGCCGGTTTGTATGTTACGTCACAAATTTCAACATTTGCCAGTCTTGAGGCTTTGATAACTAGGTTGGATCAATCTCGCAACTATTACGGCACTGAATTCCAGCATATTTTCGGTTGACAGCTTGATAAATAGGCCTCTCTGTCTGAATCATGAACATTTAGTTTTGACTTTACTGTTGCTTTAATAATACCGAGGTATTTCCATTGAGTTGTGTTCTTTATTACAGCTTCCTTTGTATTAACAAATAAATATGCATATTTAGTTACAATTGCTTATCATGTAAACATCTCCTTATAGTATGTTTGTAATGTTAATATACCTCAATGAATTCTAAAGGGGCAGCAAACCCCAACATTTTCTTTCATAATTTGGTTAAAACATACAACTTCTATTATCAAATGTGCTTCAGTCTCATGTTATCCTTTGCTGAAGGAACAGCAATCACAAAACACGAATGTAGGCAGGCACCAATCAGCAGCTAGCTCCCACTAGTGCAGGATATGTGCATATCCTTTTTCAACAAGGGATACCAAGAGAATGAAACACATTTGAAAATAGAAGTGAATTTAAAGTGTCTTAAAATTACATGCTCTGATTCTTGCAAGTTTAATTTTGATTTTCTTATCCCTTTAAATATTTTGCTTCCAAAAAGGATATTCAGGTGTTTCAGAGAAGAGATGTATTTAGAAAACAATACATGTAAACAGCACTGCTGTCCAGATGAATGATGCACCAACCGTGCAGGCAAAACGTGGTGAATTGGGTTATATTAAATAAAAGAATACCATGTTGAAGTTTGCTTTATTTTTGCTGCAAATCATAGGGATCAGTAATCAATTTGATTGTTCTCAGTTTTGTCTGGAATTAAAAACACACTCTGGGGATTTATGAGTTAAGGTGAATTCTGACTATATTGATTTTTTTTTAATTGCTCCGTAAGAGGCTGGAGGGCATCTTGCATAATTAAGAACCAAAGCTGATACCAGACTATAGCATTTAGGGGTCCAAATATTGACCACAAAGCTAAAAATATCAAAGGCTCAGGAAGGAACTAGTCACCTTTACCTTAATTTGGTTATCAAGTGAATCACCATTTTTTTATTGGATATTGTTGTAGACTTTATTACATCATGGGTTATTTTATTTAATGAAGGGAATGCACAGTAGTTTGTGTAGGCGTAGTTAAAAATCACGATATGATTATTGCATTTTGATTGGATATAAGACTGTTTAAATATTTGATACAATTGTATATACACATAAGCTTAATGAGATAGTTTTTTAGACTGTGTTGCTTGTGTTCTCCATTGCTTTGGATTGTTTTTTTTTTCTTTTAATGAAGTTTTTAACAAACAAATCCAGTCATATTGTTCACTGCATGTTCCAGTCCCAAAGGATCCAGACATGGGAGAGCAGGTGGTGAGTTTGATGCGCAACTGAGAGGACCCAGTCTGCTCTTACAAAACCTGAGAAGAGCTTCCTGTTTGGGAGTATTCAACTTGAAGATACCTATTGCGTTTTTGTGTTTAGTTGATTACTGCACCATGAGGTGCCTTCTCTTTCTACTCTAGTTTGGACAAAGCTGCTTTTATTTGATGGTGCCTGGACATTTTAAAGATTTAATAACTCCTCACTTGTTCTTTTTTGACATATACAGGGAGTGCAGAATTATTAGGCAAATGAGTATTTTGACCACATCATCCTCTTTATGCATGTTGTCTTACTCCAAGCTGTATAGGCTCGAAAGCCTACTACCAATTAAGCATATTAGGTGATGTGCATCTCTGTAATGAGAAGGGGTGTGGTCTAATGACATCAACACCCTATATCAGGTGTGCATAATTATTAGGCAACTTCCTTTCCTTTGGCAAAATGGGTCAAAAGAAGGACTTGACAGGCTCAGAAAAGTCAAAAATAGTCAGGTATCTTGCAGAGGGGTGCAGCACTCTTAAAATTGCAAAGCTTCTGAAGCGTGATCATCGAACAATCAAGCGTTTCATTCAAAATAGTCAACAGGGTCTCAAGAAGCATGTGGAAAAACCAAGGTGAAAAATAACTGCCCATGAACTGAGAAAAGTCAAGCGTGCAGCTGCCAAGATGCCACTTGCCACCAGTTTGGCCATATTTCAGAGCTGCAACATCACTGGAGTGCCCAAAAGCACAAGGTGTGCAATACTCAGAGACATGGCCAAGGTAAGAAAGGCTGAAAGACGACCACCACTGAACAAGACACACAAGCTGAAACGTCAAGACTGGGCCAAGAAATATCTCAAGACTGATTTTTCTAAGGTTTTATGGACTGATGAAATGAGAGTGAGTCTTGATGGGCCAGATGGATGGGCCCGCGGCTGGATTGGTAAAGGGCAGAGAGCTCCAGTCCGACTCAGACGCCAGCAAGGTGGAGGTGGAGTACTGGTTTGGGCTGGTATCATCAAAGATGAGCTTGTGGGGCCTTTTCGGGTTGAGGATGGAGTCAAGCTCAACTCCCAGTCCTACTGCCAGTTTCTGGAAGACACCTTCTTCAAGCAGTGGTACAGGAAGAAGTCTGCATCCTTCAAGAAAAACATGATTTTCATGCAGGACAATGCTCCATCACACGCGTCCAAGTACTCCACAGCGTGGCTGGCAAGAAAGGGTATAAAAGAAGAAAATCTAATGACATGGCCTCCTTGTTCACCTGATCTGAACCCCATTGAGAACCTGTGGTCCATCATCAAATGTGAGATTTACAAGGAGGGAAAACAGTACACCTCTCTGAACAGTGTCTGGCAGGCTGTGGTTGCTGCTGCATGCAATGTTGAGCAATGTTGATGGTGAACAGATCAAAACACTGACAGAATCCATGGATGGCAGGCTTTTGAGTGTCCTTGCAAAGAAAGGTGGCTATATTGGTCACTGATTTGTTTTTGTTTTGTTTTTGAATGTCAGAAATGTATATTTGTGAATGTTGAGATGTTATATTGGTTTCACTGGTAAAAATAAATAATTGAAATGGGTATATATTTGTTTTTTGTTAAGTTGCCTAATAATTATGCACAGTAATAGTCACCTGCACACACAGATATCCCCCTAAAATAGCTAAAACTAAAAACAAACTAAAAACTACTTCCAAAAATATTCAGCTTTGATATTAATGAGTTTTTTGGGTTCATTGAGAACATGGTTGTTGTTCAATAATAAAATGAATCCTCAAAAATACAACTTGCCTAATAATTCTGCACTCCCTGTATATATATACACACACTCACCGGCCACTTTATTAGGTACACATTGCTAGTACCGGGTTGGACCCCCTTTTGCCTTCAGAACTGCCTTAATTCTTTATGGCATAGATATAACAAGGTGTTGGAAACATTCCTCAGACATCTTGGCCCATATTGACATGATAGTATCACGCAGTTGCTGCAGATTTGTCGGCTGCACATCCATGATGCAAATCTCCCGTTCCACCACATCCCAAATGTGCTCTATTGGATTGAGATCTGGTGACTGTGGAGGCCATTGGAGTACAGTGAACTCATTGTCATGTTTAAGAAACCAGTTTGAGATGATTTGAGCGTCTTGACATGGTGCATTATCCTGCTGGAAGTAGCCATCAGAAGATGAGTACACTGTAGTCATAAAGGGATGGACATGGTCAGCAACAATACTCAGGTAGGCTGTGGTGTTTAAGCAGTGCTCAATTGGTACTAAGGGGCCCAAAGTGTGCCAAGAAAATATCCCCAACACCATTACACCACCACCACCACCCTAAACCGTTGATACAAGGCAGGATGGATCCATGCTTTCATGTTGTTTATGGCAAATTCTTTTAACCTCTTTTTTTGAAGCCCTTAATTTTTACACTCCTTACTGAGCAGCTGCCTCATCTTTGTTGTTCTGTGCACTTGTACGGCTCCACCGGCCGTTTCTGTCAGCTTGCTCCCCTGTAGCCTATGCATGTTGGTTTGCCCTGCCAACTCCCCGGATCTTACTGACACTTCCGCGTCTGCAGCGGCCATAGCTTTGGAAAGTTATGGCAAATTCTGACCCTACCATCTGAATATCGCAGCTGAAATCGAGACTCATCAGACCAGGCAATGTTTTTCCAATCTTCTATTGTCCAATTTTGGTGAGCCTGTGTGAATTGTAGCCTCAGTTTCCTGTTTTTCTCTTTTTTGGACCATTCTCTGTAAACCCTTGAGATGGTTGTGCGTGAAAATTCCAGTAGATCAGCAGGTCTTGAAATATTTAGACCAGCCTGTCTGGAACCAACAACCATGCCACTTTCAAAGTCACTTAAATCCCCTTTCTTCCCCATTCTGATGCTCGGTTTGAACGTCAGCAAGTCGTCTTCACCACGTCTAGATGCCTAAATGCATTGAGTTGCTGCCATGTGATTGGCTGATTAGCAATTTGTGTTACCAAGCAATTGAACAGGTGTGCCTCATAAAGTGGATGGTGAGTGTGTGTGTATATATATATATATATATATTGTGTGTGTTTGCTTAAAATGCCCCCTGGTATAAATACTTTTTTGAGCTGTTTATTTATACTTACTGCAGCATTTTCAGTGCTCTACACAGAGCAATGAAAAAGGTAACAGAGAGGATTTTAAAAAATCCTATTGGCTGAAAAATGTATTCCTATTGGCTGAAAAATTCAAATCAGCCAATAGGATGAGAGCTACTGAGATCCTATTGGCTGTTCAAATCAGCCAATATGATTTCAGTAGATCTCATCCTATTGGCTGATTTTAATTTTTCAGCCAATAGGAATGCAAGGTATCCCAAATATAGAACGAGTACCTTGCATTCAAGCTTCAGTGTGCGGCGAAGATAGCATGAAGAGGATCCTCCATGCTGGATGGCTCAGCAGTCGCCGGTCCTGTTCCGCGGCCACTTTCGCTCCGTGCCGCCTTCGCCCTGGATGAAGATAGAAGAGGTCCCGACGCTGGATGAAGATGTTGCCGCCTGGAAGAAGACCTTCACCGCCGGACTTTAGGAATGGTGAGTACCTATTTCGGAGTTAGGCTTTTTTTTTTTTTTTTTTTTTTTTTTTAGATTAGGGATTTTTTTTATTTTAATGTGCTGCAAAAGAGCTGATTGGCAATGCCCATACAAATGGATAGCTTAGGTTTTTTTAGTGTTAGGTTTTTTTATTTTGGGGGGTTTGGTGGCTTGGGGGGTTACTGTTAGGGATTAATTTGTATTTTTTTAGGTAAAAGAGTTTTTTAATTTAAGGCAATGTCCTACAAAAGGCTTTTTTAAGGGCTATTGAGATCTTAGTGTTAGATTAGGGGGTGTTTTTATTTTGGGGGCCTTTTTTATTTTTATAGGGGTATTAGATTAGGTTTAATTTTTTTTATTTTTGATAATTTGGTTGTTTTTTTCCCTGTAATGTTAGACATTTTTATTTTTTGTAACTTTAGATTTATTTATTTTAATTTAATCTTAGTTTGTTTCTTTTTTAAAGTAATGTAAGGTTTTTTTATTTTAATTTTAACTTAGTATTTTTTTATTTTATGTTATTGGGGTTAATTTAGGGGGTGTTAGGTTAGGGGGCTTAGTGATTAAATTAGTTATTTGCGTTGTAGTAATAGGTTTACTATATATGGGGGGCTGGCGGTTTAGGGGTTAATAGGTTTATTTTATTAGTAGCGATGTGGGAGGCCTGCGGTTTAGGGTTAATAGGTTTATTATAGTAGTAGCGATGTGAGGGGCCGGCGGTTTAGGGGTTAATAGGTTTATTTAAGTATTAGCGATGCGGGGGCAGCGGTTTAGGGGTTAATAACTTTATTTAGTTTAGGCGATCTCGGGGGCGGCGGATTAGGAGTATTTAGACTAGGGGTTTATGTTAGGGTGTTAGGGTTTTTACATAACTTTCTTTTCACCATAGACATCAATGGGAATTGCGTTACGGCGATCGCCATTCCGCGATCGCAGGTGTTAGTTTTTTTCTAACACTTTCTCTCCATTGATGTCTATGGGGGAAATGTGCACAAGCACGTTGTCAGGCCTTGGGTTTTGTGCGGTATGGAGCTTAACACACCATACCACACAACAAAAGAAAGGGTTTTCAGTAACTTGTAATGGCAGCACTATGGAGAGCGCGATACTGCTCATTTTTTTGCGTTATTTACCCACCCGGTTTAGCGCATAACTTGTAATTTTGCGATTTGTTGTAGTGCCATCCAAAAGCAGACCAAGATGCTGAAGAAGAGATGTTGAAGAAATCAACCATAAGTCTCTGGATGTGAAACTGTGAGAAGTAGGGAACTGAAGAACATGAGACAGTGATCACCCAGGTAATAAGCAGTTCAATAACTTTGGGTTCAATAGTGGAGTAAAAGATTAAAATAATATAACTGGAGAGAAGTGGTTCACAAATTCTGGCATCAGTATTGCAGCAGAAGAAGTCATATACTGGTACACTCTGAACTTGCATGTCAACAGATGGGATATTTGAAGACAAGATACAAGATAAGCACTGGTCATACACAGAATCTGTCCGAACTTGGTATCAAAGCAAGTTAATCTCTTATAAGTAGTGATGTCGCGAACATAAAAATTTGGGTTCGCGAACGGCGAACTCGAACTTCCAAAAAAGTTCGCGAACGGGCAAACCGGGTGAACCGCCATAGACTTCAATAGGCAGGCGAATTTTAAAACCCACAGGGACTCTTTCTGGCCGCAATAGTGATGGAAAAGTTGTTTCAAGGGGACTAACACCTGGACTGTGGCATGCCGGAGGGGGATCCATGGCAAAACTCCCATGGAAAATTACATAGTTGATGCAGAGTCTGGTTTTAATCCATAAAGGGCATAAATCACCTAACATTCCTAAATTGTTTGGAATAACGTGCTTTAAAACATCAGGTATGATGTTGTATCGATCAGGTACTGTAAGGGTTACGCCCGCGTACACAGTGATAGACGCGTGCGCATGCACGGGAGGAGGCGGGCGGGCACGTGCACAGGGAGGGAGCGGGTGGGAACCTCTACACTACAGAAAAAAATGTTTTTATAAGTGGGAGAAAGGGGTGCAAAATATTTAGTACTTGGAATTCTAAGTGATCTGGGAGCGGGTGGGGGATTGGTCTTGGGGGGAGGAAGCTACACTACAGAAAAATGAAATAAAAATAAAAAAAAACCCATTTTATTTGCAAACTGGGTACTGGCAGACATCTGCCAGTACCCAATATGGCCCCCAATAAGGCAGGGAGGTTGGGGGCTAAGGGGGGATCCTACACAACAGCATATGTAAATATGCTAAAAAATATATATATAAAAAAAAGATACCTTTTATTTTAGTACTGGCAGAGTTTCTGCCAGTACTTTAAGATGGCGGGGACAATTGTGGGGTGGGGGAGGGAAGAGAGCTCTTTGGGAGGGATCAGGGGGTCTGATGTGTCAGGTGGGAAGCTGATCTCTACACTAAAGCTAAAATTAACCCTGCAAGCTCCCTACAAGATACCTAATTAAGCCCTTCACTGCTGGGCATAATTCATGTGTTGTGCACAGTTGCATTTACTGGCATTCTAACTACCAAAAAGCAACGCCAAAGCCATATATGTCTGCTATTTCTGAACAAAGGGGATCCCAGAGAAGCATTTACAACCATTTGTGCCATAATTGCACAAGCTGTTTGTAAATAATTTCAGTGAGAAACCTAAAGTTTGTGAAAAAGTTGACTATTTTAATTTGATCGCATTTGGCGGTGAAATGGTGGCATGAAATATACCAAAATGGGCCTAGATCAATACTTTGGGTTGTCTACTACAATACACTAAAGCTAAAATTAACCCTACAAGCTCCCTAATTAACACCTGCACTGCTGAGCATATTACACATGTGGTACACAGCGGCATTTAGCGGCCTTCTAATTACCAAAAAGCAATGCCAAAGCCATATATGTCTGCTATTTCTGAAAAAAGGGGATCCCAGAGAAGCATTTACAACCATTTGTGCCATAATTGCACAAAATGATTGTAAATGATTTCAGTGAGAAACCTAAAATTTGGAAAAATGTAACGTTTTTTTTTATTTGATCGCATTTGGCGGTGAAATGGTGGCATGAAATATACCAAGATGGGCCTAGAACAATACTTTTGGTTGTCTACTACACTACACTAAAGCTAAAATTACCCCAAAAAGCTCCCTACATGCTCCCTAATTAACCCCTTCACTGCTGGACATAATACACATGTGGTGCGCAGTGGCATTTAGCGGCCTTCTAATTATCAAAAAGCAACGTCAAAGCCATATATGTCTGCTATTTCTGAACAAAGGGGATCCCAGAGAAAAATGTACAACCATTTATGCCATAATTGCACAAGCTATTTGTAAATAATTTCAGTGAGAAACCTAAAGTTTGTGAAAAAAATTGTGAAAAAAGTGAACAATTTTTTTTATTTGATCACATTTGGTGGTGAAATGGTGGCATGAAATATACCAAAATGGGCCTAGATCAATACTTTGGGATGTCTTCTAAAAAAAATATATACATGTCAATGTCAATGTAACTAGCGCTAATTTTGAAAAAAAATGGTTTGTAAATAGCAAAGTGCTACTTGTATTTATTGCCCTATAACTTGCAAAAAAGGCAAAGAACATGTAAAATGCAAAGAACATGTAAACATTGGGTATTTCTAAACTCAGGACAAAATTTAGAAACTATTTAGCATGGGTGTTTGTTGGTGGTTGTAGATGAGTAACAGATTTTGGGGGTCAAAGTTAGAAAAAGTGTGTTTTTTTCCATTTTTTCCTCATATTTTATAATTTTTTTATAGTAAATTATAGGATATGATGAAAATAATGGTATCTTTAGAAATTCCATTTAATGGCGAGAAAAATGTTATATAATATGTGTGGGTACAGTAAACAAGTAAGAGGAAAATTACAGCTAAACACAAACACCGCAGAAATGTAAAAATAGCCCTGGTCCCAAACGGACAGGAAATGGAAAAGTGCTGTGGTCATTAAGGGGTTAATGTAAACTACTGTTACACCAGATATGAGTTGCACTTGTGTGACACTGGAGGAAACTGACTGCTATTATTTCACAGTCAAAAAAGTGTTGTTGTTTTTTAAATGTACACTACTGTTACACCAGATATGAGTGGTGGCACTGGGCAAGTGGGCACAGTATACGCTGTGAGCCTGACACACACGCTGGCAGGCAGGCAACTGCAATTAGATTACACAGGACAAAAAAAAGCAGACTGATGTTCTAGCCCTAAAAAGGGCTTTTTGGGGTGCTGTCCTTACAGCAGAGATCAGATGAGTCCTTCAGGACTGTAGTGGACACTGAATACACTAGCCTAGCTATCGATTTCCCTATTAAATCAGCAGCAGCTACACTGTCCCTCCTCTCACTAAGAATGCAGCTTCCGAATGAATCTAAAATGGATGCTGTCCAGGAGGTAGGAGGGTCTGGGAGGGAGGGTCTGCTGCTGATTGGCTGGAATGTGTCTGCTGACTGTGAGGTACAGGGTCAAAGTTTTACTCAATGATGACGAATAGGGGGCGGATCGAACATTGCATATGTTCGCCCGCCGCGGCGAACGCGAACATGCTATGTTCGCCGGGAACTATTCGCCAGCGAACTATTCGCGACATCACTACTTATAAGCTTTCCATGAAAAACACACCTGAGACTAGAGGAAAACTATAATATACTAGCAACCAAAAATGCCTTAAATAGGAGAAAAGGTGAAAAGCTCCTGTTTATACAGTATATAAGGCCCCAAACTGCTGTCAGATTGTTTCATTGTTTCCCCAAGACTGATGCAAAAACATAAAAAAAATGTAAACAAACACTCTCGCCTAGATTTAGAGTTTTGCGTTAGAGGGGGTGCATTAGCTACGCGTGGTTTATTTCTAACGCACAGAGTTTTTTAACGCGGGTATTTAGAGTTTATAAACAACCTTCTAACCATACTCCTAACGCGTGTATTTCAGACGCATATACTTTAAGATGCGGAAATACGGAAAATAACAACAAGGAAAAATAAATGAACAATCATACACAAGAAAAATACTCGCATTCAATATTACTATATATTAGGACAAACATACATATACAACACTTCACTAATACGACACCATCGCAAATTAACATTTACACATAATACTATTGGACAATGTTATAAAAAACGAGCACTATGACATCATCGCATTCTACACATTCCACAAATACAAACTCGAAATGAGCATGCGCAAATTCACACAACTAATACACATTGCACAAATACTAATTACTAACAAAGCACACCTGAACACAATTTACAAGGCAAACCGGTACATCATTAAACATTTACACAGGGTATATAAGCACCACACAAGCATGGCTTCTTTGACTGTGTTGCTGGTGGGTTTTTGGAGATTACAGAGAGATTTAGTGCCTTATTGTGAGTTAGTTCGTGTTAGTGTGAGAGAGTCAGTTAGTGTTATTATGAGTGAGTTAGTGGTAGTGTGAGTTATTCAGAGTTAGTGGTAGTGTGAGAGAGTCAGTTATTGTTATCGTGAGTTAGTGGGAGTTAGTGGTAGTGTGAGTTATTCAGAGTTAGTGGTAGTCTGAGAGAGTCAGTTAGTGTTATTGTGAGTTAGTGGGAGCGTGAGTTAGTGGTAGCGTGAGTTAGTGGTAGTGTGAGTTAGTGGTAGCGTGAGTTAGTGGGAGTGGGAGTTAGTGGGAGTGGGAGTTAGTGGGAGCGTTAGTGAGCGACAGTTGGTTTGGGTGAGTGTGCGAGTGTTTTTTCTGCATATTTAACACATTTACACGCAAACACATTCAATACATACATACACTTATCAATAACACTACATACACTCCATACCCCATACCCTCTCATACTACACTCCATACCCCATTCCCTGTAGTCCCATTCCCTTTCATCCCATTTACTCTTAACCCATACCCCATCCCATCCCCATCCCCTAGTTACATTTAGTTTACATATCCTCCTTTTAGTCTTCTTATACATTTTGTTTGTTTAAATACTTCTTACCCTCTTTTATTTATATCCCTTTCACACTTTCAGCACTTTTTTTGTCTTTTTAGTTCTTTATCTTGACCCCCTTTCATTTGATCACACTCACTTTTTGTTTGCTTAGTTGGGGTTTAGTTTAGGGAAGAGATGGAGGAGGAGGAGGGCAGGCAGGAGATTAGTCAGGGGAGAGGTAGAGGGGGGAGGAGAGGGAGGGGGAGAGGAACAGGACAGGAAGGGGGGCAGGAAGCGGGGGTGGAAGCGGTGGGTGGACCCAGCCACTTGGTTCAAGATGAACAAGTGGCTGGGCCCAGTGGCGGATAGAGTAGGGCTTCACAGTCCGGGAAACAGAGGGCATCGTCACAGGGGAAGGCCAAGGCGACTAGGGAGGCGAGGTTTACTATGGAGGAGAAGGAGGTCCTTGTAGAAGCCTATATGGGCAGGTATAGGAGGCTGCAGGCTCAGAAGACCACCCCGAGTGAGAAGAGGAAGCTCTGGAAGGAGATAAGGGATGCAGTTAATGCAGTGGGGGGCCGGAACAGAGATATGGACTCTATTAAACATCGCTACCGGGACTGCAAGATGGATCTTAAAAAAAAAATAACCAGGGAGTCCCAACATGCCGCAGGAACCGGTGGCGGCCCTGCACTGATAGTTGAGTACTGCCGATGGGAGGCAATGTTGCGTCCCAGCATCTCCGAGGTGGACATAGTCGGGATCGGAGGAATCGATACCGGGAACCTGCCACTCTCATCTGACGGTAAGCTCATTTAATAATAAATTAACATCAGAATGTATTTAAGGATAAGATTAATGCTATTACGCTGTTTAACACATTATTACGTAAACGCATTCACAATTACTTTGCCATTACATTAGTATCTAGGCTATAGGTTAGGTGTGCATTTAAACAGACTGAAAAAAAACGCAAAAACATTAAGATTGACCAGAGAGATATCACAAACACGGTTTGGAAAATGCGGAAATCGTATTGATTGTTAGATTTCAAAGTGGATTAATGAGGCTGCATTTGTAATTGTATCGTAATCTAAATTATTTACTTTTTTAAATTTAAATATGCTAATATATACATTTCTTTTTTATTTGCAATATACAGAGTCTGAGGAGGAGGCAGCACAGCAACTACAGGCTCCTCCTTTACCCCGGTATGAGAGTGGTGGGGATGAATCGCCACCTCGGAGAGCAGAGGCCCCCCTTGAAGCAGAGGAAGAGGCCCCCCTTGAGGAAGAGGCTCCAGAAGCAGAGGAAGAGGCCCCTCAAGCACCAGCAGGCCGCCGGGCACGGGCAGCCCACCGGGCAAAACAGGAGGAGATAGGTGAGGTGCGGGTGTTACTGGACTACATTGACCAGATGCGTACCTCCCGGATGGAAAATATCCAAGGCAAAAGTCATATTATTGAAGAGCTTAGTGGCATTCGAGAAGGCCAAACACAAATCGTAGAGATCCTTACAAGAATAGAACAAGGACAAAACAGGAGTTTCCAGCTACAACAAGATATGTTTAATTTCTTCCGGGAGGTGCATGCTGGTCTATCTGCTGCTGGGACATCTGCTGCTGGGACATCTACTGTGCCTCCATCTGCTGCTGGTCTATCTGCTGTGCCTCCATCTGCTGCTGGTCTATCTGCTGGGCCTCCATCTGCTGCTGGTCTATCTGCTGGGCCTCCATCTGCTGCTGGTCTATCTGCTGGGCCTCCATCTGCTGCTGGTCTATCTGCTGGGCCTCCATCTGCTGCTGGTCTATTTGCTGGGCCTCCATCTGCTGCTGGTCTATCTGCTGGGCCTCCATCTGCTGGGCCTCCATCTGCTGCTGGTCTATCTGTTGGGCCTCCATCTGCTGCTGGTCTATCTGCTGAGCCTCCATCTGCTGCTGGGCCTCCATCTGCTGCTGGGCCTCCATCTACTGGGCCATCTGCAAAGCCATCTGCAAAGCCTCCTGCTGGGCCATCTGCAAAGCCATCTGCAAAGCCTCCTGCTGGGCCATCTGCAAAGCCTCCTGCTGGGCCATCTGCAAAGCCATCTGCAAAGCCTCCTGCTGGGCCATCTGCAAAGCCTTCTGCTGGGCCATCTTCAAAGCCTCCTGCTGGGCCATCTGCAAAGCCTCCTGCTGGGCCATCTGCAAAGCCTCCTGCTGGGCCATCTGCAAAGCCTCCTGCTGGGCCATCTCTTGCTGGGCCATCTCCTGCTGGGCCATCTCCTCCTGGGCCATCTCCTCCATCTCCTCACCTTGGTCACCCCAGTACTCCTCCTTCCCACAACATCTCCGATGAGAACTCGTCGGAGGCGGCAGTTGCCCCTCCCAGAGCCTCAGCCTCATGGGAAGAGGGGAAGGAAGAGGAAGTAAGTATTTTTTGACATGTTTATTTCGTATTTATTTAATGTGTAATGGATAGGTATGTTATGATGTGGTTTTCAGACACTTGTGGACCACACTCTGTATATAATCTGCTTCTATGGGACCGGGTCCATGGAGGCAGATTGTTTGCAGAGTGTGGGTTATAAGTGTGTGGACACCACATCATCACATACCTATCCTTGTTCATGATATTGATTGGTTTCTGTGATGTGATGTCCAAACTGTTTCCCTAATCTCAAACAAAATGACCATTACAATTATACATGATGGCATATTACTGTTTGAATGACAATAACACAGCTTAAAGGGACAGTCAGAACATTATTGTTTACAAAGAAAACACTGTATTACGCATTATCAAGTTGGAAACAAAAACATGGAGAAATACGTGTGACTTATGTGCTTACCCTTGTATCTATGCCTATGAAAAATGACCACTTATTTGTTGTTCTGACATAACATTTTAGTCAATCAATGATCAATACATGGTAAATATGCTGTATGAGCTCAATGTTTTCAAGATACAAATGCTATCAAAATGCCCTCTAGTGGTCAAATTGCATTCTGATTACATGCACTCTTCAAGCTCTAAGAAATGAGCACACAAACCTCATAGGTTTAGCTAGCAAATAAAAATAACCAGAGAAAAATGATTAATTGGTGAGAAACCTTTGATATCATTTTTATTTAAAAAATTGCTTTTTTAATAATGCAAATCATTATTTGTTTTCTAGACTGTCCCTTTAAAAAAATTACATATGCTAACATATACTAATATTTGGTGATTGTTGGTATATCTACATGTACTTGTTCAAACAAGAAATATTGCAAAAAGATTTCTATTGACGTGTTAAATAAAGTCTATTTTCTTAAAGAGACATTATTGTGTTTGATTTATTTTAGAAAGACATTTGTTTTAACAAGGAACATGGTTTAAAGTCCTTTTAGGAGTGACTAAACAAATATATGCTCACAATAATATATTTGGAGATTAACCAATGTGGAACTCATACATTATACAAAAATCAACATTTGCATTAAAGGGACAGTATACAATCTTTTTTTCTTTTCCTTTATTTAAATAAGTCAACAGATACAAAATTATGGCTCCAAAAATATATACCACGCAGGGCAAAATTACAAGTTTGAACAAAATAAGCATATCTAACACATAAAAAGCAAACTTAATTAACCAGCTTGATCTCATGTACATGAAAGTTAGTATCTTTGACAAAGGATTAACTTAAAATAATCATTTAGGGTGCTTAGATACCAACCTTAACTTAACAAACTTAAATTTTTCAGCCGTGTTCAGTTGATGACTTGAATATAAAGTTTTAGATAAATCAGCATACAAAAAAAATCACAACTCAAATAATGTAAGCTGCAGCAAGCAGGGTAACAAATTAACCAACATAATGGTTTATAGCATAAAGATACCATCTTGACTTGATAAACTTCAAACACATATGCATAAATAGATAGCATCTTGAACATAATGTCAACTTAACAAGATCATTTATGGAGCGTAAATATCGACCTAAACTTATCAGGCTTAAATCTTTCAATCTTACTTGATTGATATCTAAACAGAGTTAGGTTAATTTTTTTCCTTTTTTTTCTCTTTTTTTACCCTCTTTCTTTCTTCCTTCTTTGCCTTTACTTTCTTCTAATTCCCTAATAAACAGACAAACAAGCAACAACAAAAACAACAACAAAAACACCAACAGCAACGACAGTAACAACAACAACAACAGCAAAAAAAACA
Organism: Bombina bombina; assembly: GCF_027579735.1. Taxonomy (NCBI): domain Eukaryota; kingdom Metazoa; phylum Chordata; class Amphibia; order Anura; family Bombinatoridae; genus Bombina; species Bombina bombina. Next base: position 1,098,162,711 of record NC_069504.1, on the reverse strand, counting down.
AAAAAAAAAAAAAAAAGGAGATTCTCCCCCACATCCCTATCTCCACTCCCTAGCCCCTATCGTAACCAATAATCCTGAGCTGTATTTATATAGCTTCTATTCCCTGTAGCAAGAGACCCAAGAAGCTGGGAATTCATTATATAGTACATATTCTGCAAAACTGTCTGAACTTAAAAATGGAGATAGAATACGCTTTTGGATATGCAGTGTATAGGACTTGATTATAGGTAACCAATCTGAGATAATTTTTTTTATTTTTTTTTATTTAGCAGATTTCAGATGAAAAGATTCGAAAATTATTTGATTCTGTATTTCCTGGGTAACCTTAGAGAAAGAGGGAGCAAATTTCGATTTCCAATTTTTTGCTATAAGATGTCTAATTGACATGATGATAGATACCAGGGTTTTCCGTCTTAAGGAGGAATCAGTAATATGGAAATTAAAAAAAATAATATTTTCTGGGCTAAGTAATATATCGATACCATAAAACTTTTTTAACCAAAAGGAAAGTTTGTTCCATAGTTGTCTTAATCTAGGACAAAAATAGAACATATGTAATATATCGGCCTTGGGATGTGAGCAACGAGGACAATTAGAGGATTGTGAAATATACATTTTTGATAATCTTACAGGCGTTATGTATGATCTATTTATAATTTTAAAATGTGATTCTTTCCAACTTGATGGAATACAACATTTATTTACTAAGATACAACTGGCTTTTATATCTCCATCCTCCAGATTTGGACAATCCCGCGACCATATGGAAAAAATATTATTAAGACAGAGTAGGTTCTGTTTATTGAGCATGATATCGTACATCAGAGAGATTGACGATGACTCTGCTTTAAATTTCAAGATACATTTATTAATATCAGACCATGCTAGACACTGATTGGGCTCCCAAGTATGATTATTAAGATAATGTTTTAACTGGAAATAAGTGAACATATCCTGTCTAGGTAAACCAAATTGTATAGTAAGAGACTCAAATGAGCGAATATAACCATTGTCATGGAAAATTTGGTACATATTAATAAGTCCTTTGTCGGCCCATTTCTTGAAGACTGCCTGGGAGTAGCCTGGGGAGAAATCAATTGAGCCAATTATTGGGAGAAATTCAGAAAAAGAATAATCAATTCCTATTAGCGTACAGAATTTTTGCCAAGCTTTAATAATATTTTTTATAGTTATCAGACCCTTAATATTATAGGGTAGATCTATTGGTGCATAGTGCAGACTAGCTTTAATAGAAAAGGGGGAAAGCATATAATTTTCCATTATCGAACAAGAAAAAATATTTGTGTTAGCTAACCAATCTATGGCAATTTTGGCTAAGCAGGCAATATTATAAAATTGAATATTTGGTAGAGCAAGGCCAGCTGAATCACGAGAATGCATTAATTTCCTAAGTGCAATACGGGTTTTTTTATTTTTCCAGATAAATCTGGAAAAAATAGAATATAATTTATGTTGGTCCAGCATAGAGATAAATAGTGGTAGATTCTGTAGAAAATATAATAAACGAGGAAATATAATTGTCTTGATGACACTGACACGAGCTGACAGTGAAATGGGTAATAAAATCCAATTTTCTAAGTCAATTTCAATTTTTTGAATAAGGGGGGGAATATTTAACTTATACCATAGATTAGGGTTGGCATGAATATGAATGCCTAAATATTTGAATGTTTCGGATGTTTTAAAAGGAAAATTGGACTTGGTACGACTATCCTTTTTAATCCACATTAACTCACTTTTCTTGGAATTGATTTTGTAGCCGGAAAAAGAGCTAAAGGTATTAAGACTATTTAGAATCATAGGGATTTCCTGCGCAGGATTTCCTAGAAATATCAATAAATCATCTGCATAGATTAGAAGTTTTAAAGTTTGCGGACCAAATCTAATACCATTAATTGTGTCCCTAAGCCAGATTGCAAGCGGTTCCAAAGCAATATTGAAAAGGAAAGGCGACAGTGGGCAGCCTTGCCTAGTACCTCTGCCTAATGTCAAGGATGGAGAAACCTCAGAATTAACTAACAAATATGAGATTGGATTCCAATAAATATTATGTATGAATCGGATGAATTGATTTCTAAAACCAAATTGCTCAAGCGCTCTAAACAAATGATTCCACGTAATAGCGTCGAACGCTTTTTCGGCATCGAGACTGATTAGAGCTGTATCTTGCATTGGATGGGTCTGTTGAACTTGATCAGTATTATATATATAATCTATGCATGTTAAAACTTTGCGTATGTTTTTTGAGGAGTTCCTGGTACTCATGAAGCCCGTTTGATCGGGATGGATTATCTTATCGAAAGAGATCGACAGCCTAGATGCTATAATTGTAGTTAAGATTTTATAGTCTGTATTAAGAACAGATATGGATCTATAAGACGCGGGATCTTCCGGGTCTTTGTCTTTTTTAAGTATTAAAGAAATGTTCGCTGCAGTAAAATTTTTTGAGATTTGTTGATCATTGGTAAAATAACTATTATAAAGTCTTTCTAAAGTCTCTATGATTTCATCCGCTAAGATTTTAAAGAATTCAGCCGGAAGGCCGTCAGGTCCTGCTGCCTTATTTAATTTAGTTTTTACTATAGCTTTCCTTATTTCATCTTGAGTTATGGGGGCATTTAGTATAGTTAAATCTGTGTCCAGCATTTTCGGCAGGTTAATCTTAGACCAAAACATTTCTTCCTGTACTGTATCTGGTTCTATTCCAGTATATAAATGCTGGTAATATGAATGGAAGAAATTACTAATTTCATGAGGGTCTGAATAGCTTTTATTACCTGTCCTTATGGCCAATATATAATTTTTTTCTTCCTATTTCTAGTTAGCTTAGCTAAAAATTTAGCAGAACAACCATGAAAACTTTTATAGTAGAGATTATTTTTGATTTCTTCCTCTTGGGTTTTTTGCTTTATTAAGACATCTCTTTCCTGTCTAGCTTCTATGTATTTTTTCCAATTTTGGTCATTACGTAGATTATTATATCTTTTATATGCAGTTTTAACTTGATTAGCTAAAAGAATTTCTTGGGCAGCAGCTTTCTTTTTTATAATACACATATAGGCCTTTATCTCGCCTCTTAAAACTGCCTTTGCAGATTCCCAAAATTTTTCTATTTTATTAAAATAAGCAATGTTATTGACACAATAATCTCTCCAAGTTTGTTTCAACCATAAAGAAAATCTAGAATTGTTATAAAGATATTTTGGAAAGTAAAATGTTTGGTTATTACTCTTATTTCGAGTCAAAGAGCGGAGCGCAATTGAAATGCTAGCATGGTCTGATAGGACAATATCATTTACCTGAGGAACTAGCTTAAAGATGGATAGTGATTCTGATGTATACAATCTTTTTAACAGAACTGCTTGTAATAGACACTACTAGAAACAACAAGATTAACATATACTGATATCCAAATCAATATGAAAAAGCTTTAAACACTTTCAAATAAAATCGTGTTATCTCTATTGAAAAGATAGATGTAAACCCCATTCCAAGTGTAAAACAAGACAATACCCCTTCCTTAACATATGTTATTTGAACATAAGCAAAAGTAGACATGTCTTTGGTAAACAATGGACTATATAACTAGAGGGGAAAAAAAAACATATTTGTTTTTTAATGTGAGTGTATAATGAACCTTTAATAAAATATACAACAAAATAACATCTAGAAGAAGTCGGCATCTCATATATTTAGCATATGATAAAGATAAATGCACATTGATTACTTGATTCTAATACAATAGCACATATTTATGAATTCGATATCTTGAAAATTAAACACAACACAGTCATTTTTCATAAAAAGGAACATATTGTTGACAAACATATTAAACAAGATGGACTATATTTAGGGATTTGCACTTACCTCGAAATATCTTATGCATGAAAACATTTTGCTTTCATTCGTTTATTCAACCAGACAGCCAGCAAAACAGAATGTTGTGTTCTTTATCAGCTATGGGTCAACAAAGTTACATGATGCACACAATCCATACTCGCCATGGTTTTAAACTTGTCTTCTCATTCACAAACGTGTGTTACGTTCAAAATTAAATATTGCGGGACTACGTAATACAATCAGACTTTTTTTACACCTTTGCATGTGACGTCTTAATTAACATGGCGCATCCTTGATCACATAAAATCGCCATCCAATAAAAGGCGCATCCTTGATCACGTAAATACCCCATCCAATAAAAGGCGCATCCTTGATCACGTAAAAATGCCATCCAATAAAAGACGCATCCTTGATCAGGTAAATACGCCATCCAATAAAAGGGGCATCCTTGATCACGTAAATACGCCATCCAATAAAAGGCGCATACTTGATCACGTAAAAACGCCATCCAATAAAAGGCGCATCCTTAATAAGGAAAAAAGTCAGCCAATAAAAGGCGCATCCTTGATCACGTAAAAACGTCAGCCAATACAAGGAATCATTGGACAGCCTGGAAGGTGACGTCTTAAGCAAAATGGCGCATCCAAGATTGATGAAAAACCTCAGCCAATACAAGAACTCAGTTGATAGCTTGGCATATCAATAAGAAACGTATTTATATTTTAGTAACTAGTATGTGTCTATATTGCTATCTAGGAATGTCACGATAGATAACGAAATACTGTTATCTATCAAATAGAATACATTATAGAAAATAAGGAGATATTTCATTAGAAGCAGAGGATTTATAACTAAACTATTTAGCAAGCAGCATATTTTAAGTAGACCTGAAATCAATATTTTAAGTTTACACGATTATGTACGACATTGCAATTTGAAATACATTGTAACAATAAATGAAAATCTTTGGATTATAGTGTTTCATATCCCTTTAAATGAAAATTAATGCTAGGAGATGCATTAGTAAAATAGGGATGTGTTAGATATTATATGTTAAAGGGACAGTCAACCCCAGAAATTTATTTTTCGAAAATATAGCTAATCCCTTTATTACACATTACTAATTTTTGAACAACAAACACAGTTATATGTTAATATACATTTTACTTCTGTTATTATCTTGTATCTAAGCTTCTGCTGACTGCCCCATTATTTCTGTTCTTTTGACAGACATTCAGTTTAGCCAATCAATGCTCACTCCTAGGTCACTTTACGTGCATGAGCTCAATGTTATCTATATGAAACATGTGAACTAATGCCTTATAGTAGTCAATATTTTTAAAACATTAGAGGCAGTCTTCAAGGTCGAAGAATTTAGCATATGAACCTCCTAGATTTACCTTTCAAATAAGAATAACAAGAGAACAAAGCTAAATTGGGAATAAAATCCAATTAGGAATTTGGTTAAACTCGCATGCCCTATTTAAATCATGATTCATCTTTTTGGACTTGACTGTCCCTTTAACTATAGCTATGGTGTACATCTTTAACATTTAAAAGATACACATGAGAAATACATATGCCATTGATGTTTTAAGATATGTTTAGATTGTTTTTGAATAACAATAATGACACATGTATTGATCAAACGTGTCACTTATTCAAGTTGAAATATGGTCAGCCTACCTATAGCCATATATGGGAGGAGAAGTATTTTGTTAAAATATTTAGACAAAGATATTCCTCATCTAAAATATGCGCATTACACACAGAGATTGATTTGGTTACACTACTACAATAAGATAGAATTGAAATTGAAATACATGTGCTGTCAACATTACAATAAGATTGTTTATTAATAAGATTATATGTCCTTGTTCATGTAAAAAGGACCAAAACGCTTTAGAAATGGAAATCCATTCATTAACAATTGTGGTCAGCATCACTTAAAGGGACATGAAATAACAAATAAATAAAGAGGATACACAGAGAGAATACTATTTCCATAAAAATAACACTTTACAGGGATTATCTCATTGTATCAATCCTGGGATCATTTGTTAAAGGTGCATCAATTCACGCAGAGTTTACAAATAAACACATGGATGTGAAATTTTAAATATACATATATATACAAACATAAAGATATATATATACATATATAAAAAAATTACTATGCTAATCATAATCATGCAATGATAAAGCTTTAAGAAAAATATATAAAGAAAAATAATAAAATTAAATTGGAGATGTAAATCTTAAAGTCATTTACAATTGTATTACATATATGATTCAGGAAACAACATTATTTTTGTTAAGGTCCCTTTAAGGATTAACCACATAAACTAGAGATTTCAATCAATGACATGAATAAAGAGGACAAAGAATTGTGGAATGACATGTCTTTTATTAGTATGTCAGAAAACATCAACAACGTTTATAAATAATCTTTTAAAGATCAGGAAAATTGGAGCCATTTGACAAGGTCAAAGAGTGCATCACAGTCCATGAAGAGAGTTGCCAAGGGCCAGCATAGCCCCATTGGAGCCATTTGACAAGATAAAAGAGTGCATCACAGTCCATGAAGAGAGTTGCCAAGGGCCAGCACAGCCCCATTGGAGCCATTTGACAAGGTAAAAGAGTGCATCACAGTCCATGAAGAGAGTTCCCAAGGGCCAGCACAGCCCCATTGTAGCCATTTGACAAGGTAAAAGAGTGCATCACAGTCCATGAAGAGAGTTGCCAAGGGCCAGCATAGCCCCATTGGAGCCATTTGACAAGGTCAAAGAGTGCATCACAGTCCATGAAGAGAGTTGCCAAGGGCCAGCATAGCCACATTGGAGCCATTTGACAAGGTAAAAGAGTGCATCACAGTCCATGAAGAGAGTTGCCAAGGGCCAGCATAGCCCCATTGGAGCCATTTGACAAGGTAAAAAAGTGCATCACAGTCCATGAAGAGAGTTGCCAAGGGCCAGCATAGCCCCATTGGAGCCATTTGACAAGGTAAAAGAGTGCATCACAGTCCATGAAGAGAGTTGCCAAGGGCCAGCATAGCCCCATTGGAGCCATTTGACAAGGTAAAAGAGTGCATCACAGTCCATGAAGAGAGTTGCCAAGGGCCAGCACAGCCCCATTGGAGCCATTTGACAAGGTCAAAGAGTGCATCACAGTCCATGAAGAGAGTTGCCAAGGGCCAGCATAGCCCCATTGGAGCCATTTGACAAGGTAAAAGAGTGCATCACAGTCCATGAAGAGAGTTGCCAAGGGCCAGCACAGCCCCATTGGAGCCATTTGACAAGGTAAAAAAGTGCATCACAGTCCATGAAGAGAGTTGCCAAGGGCCAGCATAGCCACATTGGAGCCATTTGACAAGGTAAAAGAGTGCATCACAGTCCATGAAGAGAGTTGCCAAGGGCCAGCATAGCCCCATTGGAGCCATTTGACAAGGTAAAAAAGTGCATCACAGTCCATGAAGAGAGTTGCCAAGGGCCAGCATAGTCCCATTGGAGCCATTTGACAAGGTAAAAGAGTGCATCACAGTCCATGAAGAGAGTTGCCAAGGGCCAGCATAGCCCCATTGGAGCCATTTGACAAGGTAAAAGAGTGCATCACAGTCCATGAAGAGAGTTGCCAAGGGCCAGCATAGCCCCATTGGAGCCATTTGACAAGGTAAAAGAGTGCATCACAGTCCATGAAGAGAGTTGCCAAGGGCCAGCATAGCCCCATTGGAGCCATTTGACAAGGTAAAAGAGTGCATCACAGTCCATGAAGAGAGTTCCCAAGGGCCAGCACAGCCCCATTGTAGCCATTTGACAAGGTCAAAGAGTGCATCACAGTCCATGAAGAGAGTTGCCAAGGGCCAGCATAGCCACATTGGAGCCATTTGACAAGGTAAAAGAGTGCATCACAGTCCATGAAGAGAGTTGCCAAGGGCCAGCATAGCCCCATTGGAGCCATTTGACAAGGTAAAAAAGTGCATCACAGTCCATGAAGAGAGTTGCCAAGGGCCAGCATAGTCCCATTGGAGCCATTTGACAAGGTAAAAGAGTGCATCACAGTCCATGAAGAGAGTTGCCAAGGGCCAGCATAGCCCCATTGGAGCCATTTGACAAGGTAAAAGAGTGCATCACAGTCCATGAAGAGAGTTGCCAAGGGCCAGCATAGCCCCATTGGAGCCATTTGACAAGGTAAAAGAGTGCATCACAGTCCATGAAGAGAGTTGCCAAGGGCCAGCACAGCCCCATTGGAGCCATTTGACAAGGTCAAAGAGTGTATCACAGTCCATGAAGAGAGTTGCCAAGGGCCAGCATAGCCCCATTGGAGCCATTTGACAAGGTAAAAGAGTGCATCACAGTCCATGAAGAGAGTTGCCAAGGGCCAGCACAGCCCCATTGGAGCCATTTGACAAGGTAAAAAAGTGCATCACAGTCCATGAAGAGAGTTGCCAAGGGCCAGCATAGCCACATTGGAGCCATTTGACAAGGTAAAAGAGTGCATCACAGTCCATGAAGAGAGTTGCCAAGGGCCAGCATAGCCCCATTGGAGCCATTTGACAAGGTAAAAAAGTGCATCACAGTCCATGAAGAGAGTTGCCAAGGGCCAGCATAGTCCCATTGGAGCCATTTGACAAGGTAAAAGAGTGCATCACAGTCCATGAAGAGAGTTGCCAAGGGCCAGCATAGCCCCATTGGAGCCATTTGACAAGGTAAAAGAGTGCATCACAGTCCATGAAGAGAGTTGCCAAGGGCCAGCATAGCCCCATTGGAGCCATTTGACAAGGTAAAAGAGTGCATCACAGTCCATGAAGAGAGTTGCCAAGGGCCAGCATAGCCCCATTGGAGACATATGACAAGGTAAAAGAGTGCAACAGGCACAACAATAATAAAAAAGGCCAAATGGCAACAATTCAAACACGGAACATCAACATGTGGACGGAAGATTCTTATCTGCACCCTTGGAGCATCTCCAGATCCTCCACTTATTGGTCATCCCCTTCATCGTCCTGTGCCTGTCCAGCTACAGATTCAAGCATTGACTCAAACCGCATCATACGTCGGAGAGTCAAACGCTGAACCTGTAGCTGGGCATGCACGGTGTCGTTAATCCCTCTCAGGCCAACTGCGTTCCTCAACACAGCCTGCTCTACGTGTGCTAGAGCTTCTAGCGTGACCCATGTTGAGTCACAGCCTAAAATAAAGAATAAATAAAATATTAATGATAATTACACAACAGAATAAAAAATAAGCAAAGATACATTTTCATCATAAAGACAAATCATTCTTTAAATTAATTTTTGGAAATTGATTATTTACACATTAAATATGTTATTCAGACAGACCTAAACCATTAAAGGGACAGTTTACTCAAACATGTTGTCCCCTTTAATTGGTTTTCGATGATCCACTTTTACAACTTGAGTGTATAAAATCTTGTAAAAGTATTTCCATTGTACTCACATTGGCAATTTAAATATTTTAGTTATACTGTGGTAGCCACACCTATCCTTAAACATTTTGACATTCAGGCCAAGCTGTGTAAACATAGCAACCAGAAGAAATTACATTCCCACTGGGTTATACAAGAGATAATGTATGAACATTTGTACATAAATTGTTGGATCCAAGTAGTGGTGATTGGTATATGTAGTGATATCAAATTAAAGGGACACTGAACCAAAATATTTTATTTAGTGAATCAGATAGAGCATGAGATTTAAATCAAATTTTTAATTTACTCCTATTCTTGAAATGTTATAATTCTATAGCTATATTTTAAATGCAAGAATGTAAGTTTATAGGGCAGGCCATTTTTGGTTATCAACCTTGGTTGTCCCTGCTGATTGATGGATACATTCATCCAACAATAAAGAAATGATGTCCAGACTTTTTTTTATTTCAAAATAATTATAGGCATTTCTTTGTTTCAATAAAGATAGCAAGAGAACAAAGAAGATTTGATAAGAGTAGTAAATTATAAATTTGATTAACATTGCATGCTCTATTTTAATCACAATAGAAAAAATTTGCCTTCAGTGTACCTTTAAATATCTTATAATGTTGATTTGGAATGATACTTACAGCTGTGCCTGGGAAGGACAATCTGACACCCAGGACAATGAAGGTTGAGACAGGGGGAAGGGATGGGATTGGGTTGGGGAGGGATGGGATTGGGTTGGGGAGGGATGGGCTGCCGCTCTGGGGTAGGCCGTACAGCTGGGGAGTGGTGAGTTGGGGGCTGGGCAGGTGGGGTAGCTGTATGGGCCAAAAGACGGGGAGAGCGGCGAAGGGGGGTGAAGGGGCATTTTTTGGGAGGGACAGGACAGGCAAAATGTGAAGGGCCGGGAGGGTCTTGGGTCTGTGGAGGGGCCTGTGAAGGGGCCTGGGCAGGGGCCTGGGCAGGGGCCTGGGCAGGGGCCTGGGCAGGGGACTGGGCAGGGGACTGTGAAGGGGAAGGGGACTGGGCAGGGGCGGAAAAAGGATGACCAGAAGTGGGGGATCCATCTGAAATAAATAATAAAAATATATTAACATCTCATACATCATGAAATCAAATCAAGGCATTTCAACTTGATTATGTTTGCAATATACTTAGAAGTGTGTTTGAATTTCTAAACAATGATGACATGAGGATATGGTATGCATATAGGCACTCAGATGAATAGCAATGACTGTCTGTACAATTATAAAATTATTATTGTGGTTTGGCCTGGAATATGCATGTGACATCATGATGGCATGAATTAGAAATCAAACAAAAATGAAAGAATAATCAAAGCATATGTTCATGCTGCCTGATATAGAAAGGGGGCAGTAGTGTATTTGAAAAGAAAAAGAATATTCCTTTTTATAGTGCAAAAGCTGTAGACTTTGAATGTCTTCAATAAAATGTTTTACAATAAAAAAACATGTTGAATACATGTTAGATATATTTCACATACCATCAGACTCCAAGGGAGCCTCTTCCTCCTCCGTCCCACATGTTAAATCAATCTCTGTAAAACATAATATGTTGTGTACACGTTAAGATCAGATATTATAACATATGTTACTGTTGCTCAAAGACACACATCAATGTTGCATTAAAGATATACACACCCAAAGTTATGATTTACATCATTTTGATGGAGCATACAAATGACATTAGATTTGTTATTCTCAATGATTCAGATTTTCGATTTATTGTTTGTATTATTTTAAAAATCATAAAAGCATAGTACATTGAACATTTAAGATTTCTCATGTGTGTATCACTTGATGATTGTTGTCAAAATTGAAAATGTAAACAAACATATGCTATACATCTTCTGAATAACAAAGGTGTAGACTAAGAAACTTGGAATTCTTAATCTTTTAATATTAAACTAAAATTGATATATAATCAGAGGAGTAAATTATATGTTTGTTTCAAATGTAATGCTTCATCAGAATCATGTTCATAATATTGATTACCAATACACCTTCAATGACATATAAATGAGTCAATGGACTTACCAGAAAACTGCAAAGGCAGCTCAGTGTCAGTGCTGGATCCCTCTGGGCTCCCCACAACAACTCTCTCTATGAATGATATAGATATATATTAGTGAACACATTTTGGATAGCACTAAATCACATCTGTATCGATTTATAAGAATAATCAACTTCAAAATGTGAAGAATAGAGCAGTCATTAGAAGAAAAAATGCTTGATTGAATCAAGGGGATTATGAATAAAATCGAGCCATTTGTGCAATGTACAGTAATCTTGTGTAGAACACAACACATATTGATCACAATACAAAACAAAATTGATTATTAAAAATATGTAATCATGGTGCTGTTAGAGTATGCTTATATCTATAAAGTAACTCCAACAGTGAATATGTGAATTATATATCAATATTGTTTCATCCAAAGAATGTAAGGATTAATTAATGTATTGTTTATTAAAGGGACACTGACATTAATTTTTTCAGTGATTTAACTGTTCAAACTGTTACAAATTATGTAACATTGACTCCTATTATAATATATATTTTGAAACATGTTAATCTTAAAGGCAGATAAGCAATTATTTAATCAATAAATATTGTTTGTTGAAGGTATCCAACAATCATCAATAACAACCCGGGTTGGTCAACAAAAATGGAGCTTGTTTTTAAAATACATTTATCAAGAGAATATTGTAAATATGATTATAGTATTAAAATTAAAATTTGATTAATATTTCATGCTCTATCTGAATGACAACAGTAATAATTTTTGATCAGTGTCCCTTTAATAGAAAAAGATATTGATTTGACAATGTCGCTGTTAATGAATTCTCTAGTCCATATGTTGATGTAATGAATGGGATGGAGCATGCAATTACAATATAATATGTTAGTTAAGGATATCCGCAAGAATCTTTAATTATCCTCTCTTAAAGGGACATGAAGCTCCAAATGTGTCATTGGATACTTTTTGAAACTATGTACAATTTCTGAATGAAAAAAACGCTGGTTAATCCCAGTAATGCATTGCTTAACCTAAACCAAACTCAATATGTTTTTAGAATAACGAAAACAATAGACTGAACAAATTTAGCTAATAAAATGTTTATACAAAACAAGAAAATAATGTGTCGAAATCATTCAATTTAACATTTAGTTGTCATGTCCCTTAAATGACTCGAACAATTAAAAATATGTAATGTATATTTTAAAATTCAAAACATATGCAAAACTGTGTGAATGTGGTCAAAATGTATCCCAATAATATTAAGCAATACACAGGGGAAGAATATTAATTGGCCATTCAAAGAATCTTACATTAAAATTAAGATATCAAGAATAGATGTGATATCTTAAAATCGTCAAAATTTCAGATTCGTATTACAATGTAATCCAAAATATTTTATATTTTATTATTTTTAACTTTTTAAAATATAGAATTTGAGGATCCATATAAATAGCGAACAATGTGGATGTATTATGTAATGTTCTGTCCATGTCTCTAAGACAAATGTCAATTAAAATGAGACATACCATACTGTGACAAGCCCTGGCTTGAGGTTCCAGCACCAACATCCCGATCTGTAAAATATTAAATGAGGATTGGATATTATTAATACAAATCATGCCATGTTTAAACACTTTAAATTAGTACAAAATCACTGACAAACTAATAATATTTTTTTAGTCCCATGAGTTAATTTTTTCATCAATTAATTTCATCATAAATATCTCCTGTACTCTTATTTTCAATCAGTTATGTTGTTGACTGTATCTTTAATTAATTTGTTGTGTAATTTCATTCGCATCAATTGATGGACATAGTTCATTGTTTATTTGGATTCTGCTAGTATATTTTTTATTATGTATAAGATTGAAAATAAGAATACTGTATTCTTCACATATATAATAATTCACATTTACATTTGACCAACATGTGTAAAGCGATGCCATTTACAGCAAACCCATGTTCACGTGTGTGCGCTATTCTATTTCTCGGGATCATTGCGCAAGGATTCCAAGCGGAATTAGGCATCCGTGATTTGACCAACATGTGTAAAGCGATGCCAGTTACAGCAAACCCATGTTCACGTGTGTGCGCTATTCTATTTCTCGGGATCATTGCGCAATGATTCCAAGCGGAATTAGGCATCCGTGATTTGACCAACATGTGTAAAGCGATGCCAGTTACAGCAAACCCATGTTCACGTGTGTGCGCTATTCTATTTCTCGGGATCATTGCGCAATGATTCCAAGCAGAATTAGGCATCCGTGATTTGACCAACATGTGTAAAGCGATGCCAGTTACAGCAAACCCATGTTCACGTGTGTGCGCTATTCTATTTCTCGGGATCATTGCGCAAGGATTCCAAGCGGAATTATGCATCCGTGAAATAATTTTGGATAAAGTAGTGTGATGAGTATCATTTCATAAAGACTTCAAATATATTTGCAATTGGGTGTATTACGAGATGAAAATAGTATATATGTTAATATTGAACAAGAACAAAGAATATATCTGTCTTAGGAATCGATAGTTAATGTATGAAATGGTGGATGATAGTGATTTCACGGATGCGCAATTCCATTTTCGCTCTGTAACGCATATTCTGTAGAGTGCAAGAAACATCATTCATATTTAATGTGTGACTAATCTAAAATCAGATATCTAAACATCATATGTAGTGTATGTTGTGAGATCTATATAGGTTTAATATCTGACTATACAAATTTCAATAAAATCGAATAAAATATTAATATATTATATGAAGTTGTATAGTTACCTGGTTCAGATTCTCTGTCCGCTCCTCCCAGGCCACCGGACGGAGAAGCAGCTGCACTGGCCCCGGGTCAGGACTTTCAGATCCAGCAGCTGGGAGGGAAGAAGAGGAGGCCGAGGATGGAGAGGATCTAAATCTTTTGGGGACCCGGAGACTGAGGAGCTGACATAAAGTCACCTCATAAGGGAGTAGGTATAGTTTTTCCGCGGGGCCTTTCTTTTGCCCCCTCTTTTACGAGCTTGTACCCACTCCCTTATGAGGTTGACTTTTTTGGACAAGCGCCGAATCTCCGCATGATCTGATCCTGGCTCCTCTGGACGCCCAACACCAATTGAACCGCATTGGTGATAGACTCCCAGAGGGCCTTCTTAACATGTGCATCTGTCGACCTCCTCTTGTTCCCAAACAGCTGGGGATAAAAGTCCTGGACGGCGTGGACCAGTGCAGCGCTCTCCTGCTTGGTAAACCTGGTAGGTTTCATGCCTGTTAGCGCCAAACAAAATATTATCTAGATATAATATATATATACAGCCTGCAGGCATTAGAGAACTGACAAAGATGGCAATGTGTAATGGACTTTTATATGGTGAAGTAAACATGAGATACACCATGGGACATGTTATCTGTACATCTGATTGGATAAAAGTTTGAAATATTGTTAGAATGTCTGTGAGACCATCCTGACTCAAGTTGTGTTTGTGTGATGAACTCTGATTGGCCATTCCTTAATGTTTAATATCTTAGTAACTTCCATACACATACCTCCTGGTGGTGCTGTTACTTCATTTTTCATGTAGACTTATTTGTAACTCATGGGCCTGTCATGCGGATATGTGTGACGCAGATTTAATATACGTGATCCGTTAAATATTAATGTTTAAATTCACCATATAATGTCACCTAATACTGTCACATTATTAAATGTTGTAGACATTTTTCAGTTTAATATCGGTCTGTTTCTTTAATACAAATACGTTGGATTAATACACATTTAACATTGTATGTATTTATTGTTCATAAAATCAATTCCGTGACTTATTGTGAAGTATTGACATTGCTCTATTAAACGTATTTATAATGCACATTGATTCTGTGCTATTGCGTGACATTAGACTAGAATTTTTAAAGATGCAAATCTCGTGTTTCAAGATACATTTCCCACGCAACATTTCAGAATGTGCAATTTCTGGTTATAATGTCCGTAACTTGGATAATCTGTTTATAAATGTTAAACTACAGGTTTGTTTGTTATTAGTAAATAAACCTTGAGCTTGTATTTGTCTGAACTGCTCATATATGTTATTGTGCAATGGTGTCTTTATTTTTAAAGAGACATTACAACCAAACAATTGTATCAAATGATCTGTAGAGATCAAAAATGTTTAGACTTTAAAATGTAACTCAATTTATCTTTGTATTTAGATATCCTTAACTGAAGAAATTTCAATGCACATGGTTGAGCCAATCACATAAGGCATCTCTGTGCATCCACCAATCTTCATCTACTGAGCCTATCTCGATATGCTTTTCAAGCAAAGTATGTCAAGATAATGAGATAAGAGAAGTAAATACACTCTTTAAATCTCTTAAATGGACACTGTACAAAATATTTAGCGCTCGTGAATCAGATTGAGCCTGAAATTTTAATCAAAAATGTAATTTTATTTTACGGATAATTTTTTTAGAACATGGGTTGTCCTTGCTGATTGTTGGATAACTTAATCCACCAATAAAAAAGTGCTGTCCAGAGTACTGAAGGGAAAAAATAAACAATTTAATGCCTTCTTTTTAAATTAATGATAGCAACATAACGAGGAAATTTGATAATATGAGTAAATTATAAAGTTGCTTAAAATTGAATACTCGCCAGAATTAATAAATTTTAAAATTTTTATCAGTCTCCCTTTAAGGATATTTTGAGTTCATGTCCCTTTAAGGAGACATTTCACAATAATTCAGGAAATATCATAAACCTAGGCACCTTACTTTATCAAACTTAGTATAACATGTGACTAAAGCATATTTAGATTACCTTCTGGATTGTTTTCCCCACTGTGAATGAAATATATATTCTAATGGCTGTATTTTGCCGTCTTCAGCTTAGAGGGACATTAAGCTATATGTTATTTACGTATTTTGAAGAATACTAGAAAATTTAAAAATTATAATATTTATTTTTATTCTCTCATTAGCTTTTAATTATATATATTCTTTGATTTTAAAAAAAGCTACATAGGCTATTTTGATGCTGATTGTTGGTTGCACATAGATGCCTTATGTCATTGTCTAAGACATGTGCATTGATATATCTTTTTCTAAGTATATTTAAAGACTGAATGTAATTCAATAGTACATTCAAAATATGTGTTTTTTTTATTGTTTAAAATTCAATACACAATATATTTTTTTAATGTCCCTTTAAGGACAAAACCATTCGGAATGTGGATTTAACATTGTAGAAATAAACTAAAGGGGAATGAAAATACATATAGATATGTGATGTCTAACCAAGGGGTAAGATTAAAAAATTGTTCAAATTATATTAATAACTATAGTTAAATGACCGTTTAAATGACTCCACTAGAACAGAAAATCAATTAATATTGCATCCAATAACTAGCTTGTGCGAAATATGAAGTTAACTGACTTACCATTTTAATGTTTTTTAAAGCTAGATTTATGAAAATAATGTTTTTGTATACCTAAGGAAGATACAAGATCTTATGTAAAAAATTTGACATTTAACCACACTGTCTCTTTAAAGTGAACCACTTTCCCTTCTTAAAAGTGAAAAGAAAGTTATGTCAAATTCTGACTACATATCCGAAAATATTGTTAAATTTTAACATCTAAAAATTACACAATAAAAGCATCGATGAATTTCAATCCCCAATTAATTTAAAAAAAGCTACTTGACTTTAACATTCTCTGAATCAGTGGATTTTAAAAAATTAATGCTATACATGATGCCTAGTTTGATCTTATGTGTGTGCTTGTCAAATAGACAACTTCCAGTCATGGGAGTCAAATATTTTTTTATTGACAGATTATATGGATATTTATTATAATCTGTTCAAAAGATGGTCTTTAATCAAAATAAAAGGTTTATTAAAAATTAAATTAAAAAAAAAAAAATAATAATATAAAAAGTTAATACACACGTTGTAAAATATTCATTAAATAAAATAAGTTTAAAATCATCTTGTGTCTATGCTCTAACTTTTGTGCAACATTTTATCAAGATATTTATGAATCGAAAACACAAACATAAAATCTATACATAATTGAAAATACCATTATATTGTGTAATCTAAATTACATTTAAATATGAGATTTTCAAATTATACATAATGCATATCACATTTAAATAATCAAAAATACATATATGTATGTTGAACATAAATGTAATATTTAATGTCCATTCAAATACCTCTATCAACTATAATATGTATTCCTTTGTCTGATTGTGATACAGAAAAATCCAATTATGAACAAAGTAGTGGTCATGTGTGTAAGATACAAATATTCTAATATAGGACATGTATGTTTTCAAAATATTTTACATTCTTCTTCCTGTGATTCTTAACTAGCATGCATTGGGCAAACCAACCTGGATTATGCATGGTCTTTGAAAGTCAATTCTCTAGAAAACAGTTTATCTTCAATAGGTGTCTTATTCATCATTTCCAAAATAGAGGACTGTGAAATACCATCTAAAAATAAATAAATAATCTAAGTGTCTCCAATAGGATGCCTCCACAGCCTTATTCCATCAAATAGTTGGCACTTACCATGTGAAAATGTCTTTGTATGGTTTTCAAGGTCAGCAGATTTGAAAGACAATGCCAGACATGATCCCATTGGTATTCTTCACTTTCAATCTTGGCTTTTTCACTTTCAGTCTGGGAATTCTTCACTTTCAGTCTTCAAATTCTTCACTTTCAGTCTTTCGATGAAGTCATCTCCCTAATGGCAGAAAAAGGTGTGATAAAATTATTACTACAAGTGTGTGAATCAGTTCTGTACCCCTCTCCCACCCCCCATTTCAGAACTAATTGATGTCACTAGCTTACTAAGCGTGTGTAGCATCTTGTGCTATGTTCTATAAAAGTGTGAAGATGAGTGATATTGAGAAGAAAGAGCCTCTAATGTGTGACTTTTAACCATAGTCATGCTAGAGGATTCCTTTCTGAGTATTTACATTTTAAGTAATGTGCAAACTAAATACTAGTTTTGAAAATGTATGCCATATGATGTATTTGTGTAAAATTCCTGCCAGCAACAGTCCATACATTTATACTTACCAGCTGATGTTGTCTTTAAAAACCAGGTGGCAAAGACTCGCTACAGGACCCAATGACCAGAGCATCACCTATATTAATAAATGAAACCAATTGTTAGAATTTGATGAACAATCCTAACATGTTTGCACAATTCTCTATTTGTCATTTCCCTAGAGTTCACATCTATTGACAATACTCCAATCTAACTTCTATTATTTACCGTCTGAAGTGGCGGTTGATGATGTCTTCTCTGACATTGAGCCCCTCGTCCTGGAATGGCCCCTCTAGAACAGGCTCGTCCTCCTCATTTTTGAGGAGGCGTCGGGGCGCCTGGATGGCCTGCAGCATCCCAGCCTGCTCTGCAATATTATGCAGGACGCTACAGGCTACAATGATCTTAGTCACCTTCTTTGGGCTGTACTGGAGGGCTCCTCCCGACCTGTCAAGGCACCGGAATCTCATTTTGAGTAGCCCAAACATCCTCTCGACCACAGCCCTGGTTCTCTTGTGCGTCCTATTGTAGCGCTCCTGAGCCTCATCAGTAGGGTTACGTAACGGCGTAATGAGCCAAGGCCGGCTCATGTAACCAGAATCACCTATAAATTATGAACAGAACAAAATTAAAAATTAATCCACAAAAAAGTATTTATCTTCAAAAAAAAATTTTGTGTACCCGATAATCCACTAACAAATGTTTAAATTTAAAAAGAATAATCTAGTTCAATCTTATTCTCTATCTTCCCATTTCAGCTAAGACATGCTACATATGCGTATTTGGCATAAACCAGACCTTGTCTAAAATACAAACTAAATGGTTACATTGCATTCTCTATCTGAGCATTTAAGGTAAGACATGCTACATATCTGCATTGAACTAAAAGTAGACATTTGCGGAAAGAGACAATGACATGGTTAAATTGCATTTGCTATCTTCCCATTTCAGCTAAAACATGCTACATATGCGTATTTGGCATAAACCAGACCTTGTCTAAAATACAAACTAAATGGTTAAATTGCATTCTCTATCTGAGCATTTAAGGTAAGACATGCTACATATCTGCATTGAACTAAAAGTAGACATTTGCGGAAAGAGACAATGACATGGTTAAATTGCATTTGCTATCTTCCCATTTCAGCTAAAACATGCTACATATGCGTATTTGGCATAAACCAGACCTTGTCTAAAATACAAACTAAATGGTTAAATTGCATTCTCTATCTGAGCATTTAAGGTAAGACATGCTACATATCTGCATTGAACTAAAAGTAGACATTTGCGGAAAAAGACAATGACGTGGTTCAATTGCATCCTATAGCTGAAGATTACACTAACAGTTTAAGACTACAGTGGCAATTGTCTAAATAATTAACCATGTTGTGCACAAATACTCACCAACGAGATACCCAGGGGGAAACTGTCTTTCCTCAAACTGCCGCCACAGGGAGGACAGAGAGAGGATGCGGGCATCATGACTAGCCCCTCCAAAATTCTCACACACATGCATAATCCGCATCCGTGCGTCACAAACATACTGCACGTTGAGGCTATGAAAATGTTTGCGATTTCTGAAGGGCAAGTCATCAACTGGAGCACGCAGCGCAATGTGGGTACAATCAATCGCTCCCAAGACATTGGGCAATTCAGCAATAGCAAAGAATTCCCACTTCAGGCACCTCCAATCACTATCATTCTGTGGGAATCCTATGTAGTGCTTACTGATACGTACCATGGCGTCCAGAAAGTTATCAAACACCCCAGAGAATGTACCTTGAGCCAGGCCATGCATGTACATCTCTCCTGATTGAAAACTCCCGGAGGCCAGGACGTATAGACAACTTAGCATCTTAGTGATGCCGGGGACAGCAGTCCTTATTCTTATACGTGGCTCCAGATGAGGTCTAAGAACATCGTAAAGGCCAATGAGCTGTTCGCGATTGAGCTGATACTTGTCATAAACCTCGAAGTCGCTCATGTTTTCCAAGGTGGGTCTTACCCTGTAGACACGAGGACCTCTAACCAAACGACCCCTTTGTCTCACTCTGAGCCGCCGAGGCTGCCTGATTCTATCAACCGCTACTTGGCCAACAGCAGCACCAGCAGCATCTACCAGATCATCGTCATCCATATTTGCCAAGCTTAGCAGCACGAAGCCAAACAGCAGAGCAAACACAGCGCAAGGAGTAACAAGGTATGCAAAAACACAGAAGCGAATTGATACGATGTCGATCACCATGGAAGCTTTGGCCATGTTGTTTGGGGGATTTATAGTGCAATTAGTCCAATGGTAGTGAGTTTGTAATGATTGCTAATTGTATTCACTTGTTTGTATGTGTGCGGCGTGAATGCTTTCAAAGTGGGCGTTTTTGAAGGTGTTTGCTGAAATGTTGTTTTCCCCCAATGAATCTCAATGTGAAAGTGTACAATATCACACATACAGTGCATGTTTGTAATGTTTGTTCATATGCGTAATAAATATTTATTAAACGCGATCTTATAGTAAAAAGCACACGTTCACGCTAAAATGAATGAAAGTGCATACTTGTGTATAATGTGCATAGAATCTGATCGATCAATGTTGCTGCAATATTGTTTGAAAACGATAAAGTAACAGCTGCCATCTGTAGTATTGTATATTTAAGTGATTGGCGAGATGTCAATATTGTACGCGTCCCATTAAAATCGCCATAATAATTCTGAACTTCCGGCTGTCACCTGTAGTATTGTATATATAAGTGATTGGCGAGATGTCAATATTGTATGCGTCCCATTAAATTCGCACTAATACTGAATAACTTCCGGCTGTCATCTGTAGTATTGTATATATAAGTGATTGGCGAGATGTAAATATTGTACGCGTCCCTTTAAAATCGCACTAATGATTCTGAACTTCCGGCTGTCATCTGTAGTATTGTATGTATAAGTGATTGGCGAGATGTCAATATTGTACGCGTCCCTTTAAAATCGCACTAATGATTCTGAACTTCCGTCTGTCATCTGTAGTATTGTATATATAAGTGATTGCCGAGATGTAAATATTGTATGCGTCCCATTAAAATCGCACTAATACTGAAGAACTTCCAGCTGCCATCTGTAGTATTGTATATAAAAGTGATTTGCGAAATGTCAATATTGTACGCGTCCCATTAAAATCGCCATAATAATTCTGAACTTCCGGCTGTCATCTGTAGTATTGTATATATAAGTGATTGGCGAGATGTAAATATTGTATGCGTCCCATTAAAATCGCACTAATACTGAAGAACTTCCGGCTGACATATGTAGTATTGTATATATAAGTGATTTGCGAGTTGTCAATATTGTACGCGTCCCATTAAAATCGCCATAATAATTCTGAACTTCCGGCTGTCATCTGTAGTATTGTATATATAAGTGATTGGCGAGATGTCAATATTGTATGCGTCCCATTAAAATTGCACTAATACTGAATAACTTCCGGCTGTCATCTGTAGTATTGTATATATAAGTGATTGGCGAGATGTAAATATTGTACGCGTCCCTTTAAAATCGCACTAATGATTCTGAACTTCCGTCTGTTATCTGTAGTATTGTATATATAAGTGATTGCCGAGATGTAAATATTGTATGCGTCCCATTAAAATCGCACTAATACTGAAGAACTTCCGTCTGTCATCTGTAGTATTGTATATATAAGTGATTGGCGAGATGTCAATATTGTACGCGTCCCATTAAAATCGCCCTAATAATGATGTTCCAAACTGTTGTTTACGTATATGTTGTATTGTAGTATTGAGTGGTAAAGTTCTGAAAGGGGCGGTACAGTCGTAAATCTGTAATGTGTATGGTTGAATCTTCTAATGACGTCATGATATTATTAACCTGCCTGTGTAGTTATGAAATCCTCATTGTGTTGTTGTATTTGACTACATTGTTATTATGTGCTGAATAAAATATAAATGTGTGCTTTGTGTTTGCGTGATGCATGTTATGTACATAGACGTATATATTGTGATTGTGTCCCACATATGCTGACTTCTCTAAAGCGGTCTGGCATTGTTGTTCCTTCCCATAAAGTGACAGCTGTAATCTGTTGTAAAGATGTTCTTATTGTACGTAATTCCTAATGGTTTATTGTGATCGAATCATGATGCTAAAAGTACAGTCAAATCCCTATTTTCAGTTTCGTGATTCATCATAGAGAAAATGTAATGTGTTTTTCCACCATCATTTGAATGCACATGTATGAGTGAATGTTAAAAGTAATGTATGTGCATCCATGACTGATCATGTGTTAAGCCTATGTAGATATGCTGTTGCTGCAAGCATATGAGTTGAATAAATGAAATGCAATAATAAAGGTAAACGAGAGGTGTTTCCCATTGTCTACTGTTTGTGAATCCTGAAATGTTGCAATTATGTTTGTGTCCGTTTAAATGTGATTGTAATGCTCAGGTCAGTCAACTCAGGTATACTAACTTATTGGAGTTTGTAACAGAAATTTTAACAGAATCTTTCTGTAGAAAAATGGTTTGATGTTCGCTAGGTAAACCAAAAGAGATGTCTAGTGGTTTCCCTAGTGGTTTTATATATGCCAGGTGAATACAGAGATGTAGATATTATATGATACTGACTCTGTATTCACAGTGGCATCTATCACAGAGATATAGAATTTAGCTCGGTATAACATACAGCTTTAGGTTTAGCATAACAGTTCAATTTAGGCAGTTATGGGGTTATGTTAAATATGATTCACAGAGACCTTCTTAGCAAAATAGTACTGAGTAGTACTTACGGTGAGAGTTCTGGAGTTCAAGGAGGCCAAAACCCGGAGCGGTCTGTTAGCAAGCGGCAGCGTTCCTGTCAGGCAGGGAGAGAAGCACCGGGCGGTGTCTGATGACGTAGTAGGTGCTGTGTGCTGCGGAAAGGCTGTTGTCCCACACTGTGCGGTTTGAGGATCCAGGCTGTGCTGACAGGCTGCAAGACGGACACTGTTACACAGGCTGAGGATAAGGATATCAGGACCAAGGTATGAAAACCTTAGCAACTCAGGAGAGCTGAATCTTGAGAGGAAGTTCAGTTAGTATCAATTCTCAATAAACCAGCATTGAGGTTAGGGAGGAAGTGCTTTAAATAGGCAGGCCTTAAAGGGACAGTATATAGCGAGAGGAAGCGTAACCCTTACAGAGCCCCCCCCCCAAAGGAACCACAGCGAGGGTCATGGTCTAGGATGGTCCGGATTGCGTCGGTGAAACAGGGAGACCAGACGAGGGGCCGAGACATTGGAAGCCGGCTCCCAGGAATCATCCTCATGACCAAAACCCTTCCAGTGGATCAGATAGAACAAAACTCCTGCACGGATACGAGAATCCAGAACACTGTGTACCTCATACGACTGATCCGAAGACTCAGGGAGCACAGGATCGGAAGATGAAGATGAGGGAGGGGGGTCATGACAAGGCTTTATCAGAGAGACGTGGAACGTCGGATGAATCTTGAAAGTGGACGGAAGTTGCAAGGTGACAGTAGAGGGACTGTTCACCCTGAGGATGGGATAGGGGCCCAAAAACAGCTTACCTAGTTTCCTACAAGGATAAGATAGCTTTAGGTTCTTTGTAGAAAGCCACACAAACTGACCAATGGCGTATTGAGGACTGGCTCGGTGGCGCAAATTGTAGAACCGCCTCTGCGAAGCCTGAGCATGAAGTATGTTACCATGGATGTGGGTGAAGACTTTTGAAATGTCATTTACCAAGTCATTAACCTGTGGACAAGGGGTATTCACTCTTGGAAGCAGGGTAAAACGTGGATGTAATCCGTAGTTGATAAAGAAAGGGGAAAACCCAGTAGAGGTGTTTTTATTGTTGTTATAAGCAAACTCCGCAAGAGGCAAAAAGGATGCCCAAGCATCCTGCTGATGGGAACAGAAGCATCGCAGATATTGCTCCAGCCACTGGTTAACCCTCCCCGTTTGCCTGTTTGTCTGGGGATGGTAGGCTGTGGTAAGTTTCTGTTCCATGTGTAGAGCCTTGCATAAGAATCTCCAGAACTTCGAAGTGAACTGAGTTCCTCGATCACTGATTATAGTAGTAGGGATACCATGTAGTCGTACGA
Source organism: Bombina bombina (assembly GCF_027579735.1). Classification (NCBI taxonomy): domain Eukaryota; kingdom Metazoa; phylum Chordata; class Amphibia; order Anura; family Bombinatoridae; genus Bombina; species Bombina bombina. Next base: position 1,098,138,226 of record NC_069504.1, on the reverse strand, counting down.
TGTTTTGTATAAAGAGGTCGCATGTAATCCTGGAAGTGGGTAAAGAGTTTATAGGAACAAAATGTGCCATCTTGGAGAACAAGTCTGTGACAACCATTATTGTGGTGTAATTACTAGAAATAGGGAGATCCACTATGAAATCCAAAGAGACTGTCTCCCAAGGAATTCGAGGAGCAGGTAAGGGTTGTAGTAACCCAATGAGTAGTTGTCTTGCTGGTTTGGAGGTGGCACAAATAGAACATTTAGATAAGAAGTTTTTAAGATCAGGACGTAGAGATGGCCACCAATATGAACGAAGGAGTAGGTTAGTAGTTTTATCCCTACCCATATGTCCTGCTAGTGGTGAGTCGTGAACCATCCGTAGGAGAGTAGGTCTTAACTCTGAAGGAATATACAATTTACCATCTTTACGGAAAATACCATTGGAATCTTGGGTTAATTCCTGAAAGGGTACAGAAGTATCAGTGGCCATAGCATCCCTGAGTAGAGGTTCGAGACTAGTAAGAAGCCCAATGATACAATCTTTAGGTACTACCGTAGTTGGTTCAATATCAAGAACAGGTTTTAGGGCTTGCCTGGAAAGGGCATCGGCCTTACCATTTCTAGAACCCGGTCGATAGGTGATGATATAATGGAAACGGGAAAAGTAGAGGCTCCATCTCATTTGTCTAGACGAGAGAGTTCTGTTAGATTGGAGATATTGTAAATTTTTGTGGTCAGTATATATGACCGTAGGTTGAAGTGCGCCTTCCAATAAATGCCTCCAGTGGTCAAAAGAACACTTAATAGCCAAAAGCTCCTTTTCACCGACAGGGTAGTTTAATTCAGCCGGTTGCAAGAGCCTAGAAAAGAAGGCTACTGGATGGAGAGGATCCTTAAATGATTTCCGTTGGGAAAGAATAGCGCCGATGGCGAAATCGGATGCATCCACCTCAAGTATGAATTGTTTATCCGTATCTGGATATTGTAAAATAGGAGCTGAAGTGAATTTCGATTTTAGTGTGTCGAATACTGATTGGGTCTGACTATTCCATCGGAAGTTGAGATCCAGCTTGGTAAGATCTGTCAGAGGTTTTGTGAGGGCAGCGAATCCTGGGATAAACTTTCTGTAAAAGTTAGAGAACCCAAGGAAACGTTGTACATCTTTTTTTGATTGAGGGGTAGGCCACTCCAGAATTGCTTGTACTTTATCACTTTGCATCTTAATTCCCGAAGGAGAGATCTCATAACCCAAAAATGAAATCTTACTAGATTCAAATATGCATTTTTCAAGTTTAGCGTAAAGATTATTTTTTCGTAATCTAGTGAGTACTTCTCTTACATGTCCTCTATGTTGGTCTAGGTCTTGTGAAAAGATCAAAATATCGTCCAAATAGACCACTAAATATACGTCCAAAATGTCCCTGAAAAGGTCATTGATGAGACATTGAAATGTTGCTGGAGCATTGCATAACCCGAATGGCATCACCGTATATTCGAATAGACCGTATCTAGTCCGAAAAGCGGTGAGCCATTCGTCTCCAGCTCTCATTCGTATCAGATTATAGGCACCCCGGAGATCCAATTTGGTGAAAACCGAGGCACCTCTTAATCTTTCGATTAACTCAGGAATAAGTGGGAGGGGGTACCTGTTCTTACGTGTGCGCCTATTTAACTCCCTATAGTCGATGATGGGTCTCAACGAACCATCTTTATTAGTAACGAAGAAAATCCCGGCTCCAGCAGGAGATGTACTGGGTCTGATAAACCCTTTCCTGAGATTCTCATCAATATAATTCTTTAAATGTTCTAACTCCGGTTTTGATAGGGGATATATATGACCATAAGGGATTGAGACCCCGGGGAGTAAATCAATTGGGCAATCATAGGCCCTGTGGGGTGGAAGGCTCTCAGCGTCTTTCTTATCAAAGACATCTAAGAATTCAGCATAATGCGTGGGTAAGGTACAAACTTCTGTTTGAGGGAGTTTAGTACTACTAACACTAAGACAGGAGAGTGTAGGGGTAGAAAAGGTAAGACAGAAGTCTTCCCAATTGAATGTTGGTTTATGTGTACGTAACCAATCAATTCCCAATATGATGTCAAACATGGGAGAAGATATAACATCAAATGTGCAGGTGTCAATAACAGAAGTGCTAGCAGTTACCTGGAGAGGTATGGTCTGTTTCATAACAGGACCAGAGGAGAGAAAAGAGCCATCAATAACCCTCACAGAGACTGGAGCTGTTTTACACTCAATAGGAATTTTATTTCGTTTCACAAAACCACAATGTATAAAATTCCTACACGATCCGGTATCCACAAGGGCTTCAGTGGTTGTCTTGTACTGTTGCCACTGTAAGAGAATTGGGATGGTTATATATGAATTTTTTGTTGTTTTCAACATATGAGTATTTGTATGATTGAATGACCTACCCTTCTTAGTTTTTGAGAGTACTGGGCAATCCTTAACTTCATGGGTTGGGCAGGCACAGTACATACAGAGACTGTGTAGTTTTCTTCTTGATTTCTCTTGGGGGGTTAGAGGCCCCTTCATAAACCCAATATCCATCGGTTGTGGGGTTTCTTTTACTTGATAAGATGGTGCTGGGAAGAAATTTTTTGAGCTACTGGCTCTTTCGTTTTGCCGTTCTCTGAGACGTCTGTCGATGTTAATACAGAGTGGGAACAATTCTTCAAGAGAATCAGGGATTCCTATGCGAGACAGCTCATCCTTTATCTCTTCAGATAAGCCTAGGCGAAATTGCGTCTTAAGAGAAACCTCATTCCACTCTGAATCTCGAGCTGAGATTTTGAACTGTGTAATGTAGTTTTCCACTGGATTCTTTCTTTGTCTCAGAGATCTGAGAGTATTTTCTGCAGATACCTGCTTAAATGGATCATCATAAAGAGCTGACATTTGGTTGAAGAAGGTTGAGAGGGACCCCAAGATGGCGTCGTGATTCTCATAATAGGTGTCTGCCCAGGCCCTGGGCTCTCCCCTGAGGTAGGAGATCACTGTTAGCACCCTAGCCCTCTCTGTGGGATAAGTGCGTGGCTTCATTTCAAAGAGGAGTAAACAGGAATTCCTAAACTCCCTGAAGCGTGTACGGTCGCCAGAGAACTTCTCTGGGGGAGAGACCAGGGGTTCTGGGAGAGATTCAGTAGCAGGAGGTTTAGGGGCTAAAACCTCCCTTAGACAGGCTTTTAAAGCCTGATTCTCCACTTGTAGTTCGTGGAATGATCCGGATAAGGCATCCAGCCTATCTGATAAAACCTGAATTTTTTCATTTAATGGATCTTGCTCCATTTCAACTGTATGTAAAGAAAAAGCTTGAAGGAGAAAAAAAAAAAAAAAAAAAACTTTTTCAGGATTATTTGTGTAGGAATATTAAAGCACAATTCCTATTCCTTTTGGCTGGTTTATTATGTAATGCTCAGGTCAGTCAACTCAGGTATACTAACTTATTGGAGTTTGTAACAGAAATTTTAACAGAATCTTTCTGTAGAAAAATGGTTTGATGTTCGCTAGGTAAACCAAAAGAGATGTCTAGTGGTTTCCCTAGTGGTTTTATATATGCCAGGTGAATACAGAGATGTAGATATTATATGATACTGACTCTGTATTCACAGTGGCATCTATCACAGAGATATAGAATTTAGCTCGGTATAACATACAGCTTTAGGTTTAGCATAACAGTTCAATTTAGGCAGTTATGGGGTTATGTTAAATATGATTCACAGAGACCTTCTTAGCAAAATAGTACTGAGTAGTACTTACGGTGAGAGTTCTGGAGTTCAAGGAGGCCAAAACCCGGAGCGGTCTGTTAGCAAGCAGCAGCGTTCCTGTCAGGCAGGGAGAGAAGCACCGGGCGGTGTCTGATGACGTAGTAGGTGCTGTGTGCTGCGGAAAGGCTGTTGTCCCACACTGTGCGGTTTGAGGATCCAGGCTGTGCTGACAGGCTGCAAGACGGACACTGTTACACAGGCTGAGGATAAGGATATCAGGACCAAGGTATGAAAACCTTAGCAACTCAGGAGAGCTGAATCTTGAGAGGAAGTTCAGTTAGTATCAATTCTCAATAAACCAGCATTGAGGTTAGGGAGGAAGTGCTTTAAATAGGCAGGCCTTAAAGGGACAGTATATAGCGAGAGGAAGCGTAACCCTTACAGTGATGTAATTGTTGTAAATGTTTGTTACTAGTGATGATGATTTGTAGTTGATGTAATGTAAAATTATGAAACAATTTAATATTGTTGTGAATTTGCCATAAGTTAACTCCATAAGTCCACCATAGGGAAATAGGCATTTCTTGATCTATTTGTCATAGCTGGGTCTAACGCAGAAAAACATGAGTTATTTTCATAATTCTAGCACTGGTATTTAGAGTTTTTTTGTCTACGCTTTTTGCGTGCATTAGGAAAATCTGTCTGTCGCGTGCACGAGCACGTCTTCCCCATAGAAGTCAATGGAGGCTCAAAATTTGTGTGTAAATAAATTCCAAGACTGGTTTTGAGCGTAAAGTGAGTGACGTCATGGTCTTGTGTTAAAAAGTAGCTAAATCGTGTTCATTTGGTAATAAATAACTTGTTTGTGTATGTAATGTGGTGTATATTTTTTGTATGCATCGATGAGTGTATGTTTGTGATAATATTATTAGTTAGATGTAGCTATATGAGTGTCTTTTCCCGTCTGTCAATATAAGTCAATGGCAAAATGGATTTGTGATGGGTTTTTTTTCAAACACCCGAGATCTCGCAACTTTGATCCTTTCTATTTTGATGAAAAAATATTAAATCTGAAAAATAAATATAGTGTAGTGTTTGTATGAGTGTAAGTGTACTTTGTGTAATATTTGTTTTGTGATTCGTGGATGTTTATTTTGTCGGTAGATGTTAACTCCTGGGTCTGAGCTGTCGGTAGAGATTTGTGCGTTCAGAGATTTTGGAGTGTCGGTAAGTGAACTCTAAATACCAGCGGGCGGTAAAAACAAGCGTTAGAAGCCCTATACGCTGGTTTTGTCGGCTAACGCCAAACTCTAGATCTAGGCGTATGGCTGCAAAATGGCTCAATGCCATCTGTAGTGGGAGCTTATTTCATGGATGTTTTCTTCTTGTGCAAGTTGCTCCTAAACCTTCCCATATCCAATTATACGAAGAACTATAGTGAGCGTAGCAAGTGCAAATGCACCAGGGACTGCAAAACAAGGGGGAGGGGGGGACATGCCACCCCCAGCTGTCACCCACAGCCTACCTAGTGTCCTGCTGGTATGGCTAATGCTTCCCCCTCTTCTACTGCCATGCAGACCACCCCTTCATTGTATCTTACAACCTGGCTGCCATATAGGTGTAACAGCCAAGCCCAATGCCAACATTACTTCCTTCTGTCAAGTCCCTAAATGCAGAGCAGCAGTGTCACCAGCAACAGTAGGTAAGAGACGGCTGGCATCTGATATGAGATGTCACTTTGGTATGAGGCTGGCACAATGAGAGTGACAATGGCCAAGAATCTGATCTGAAGTCTCACCCAGGTATGGAACTGACACAACGGAAGTGACAATTGTCAAGAATCTGATCTGAGGTCTCACTTGGGTATGAAGCTGGCACAACAGGAGTGGCAATGACCAAGAATCTGATCTGAGGTCTCATTTGGTTATGGAGCTGACACAACGAAAGTGACAGTGGCCATGAATCTGATCTGAGGTTTCACATGGTCATATTACTGCACAGTGAAGACTCCATGTCACCATGCACTTAAATTACTCTCTCTCTTGGGAATTTAGCTGGCATATTGGAGCTGTGTGACCGTAGGGGCAGTGTATCTATCTGGGATTGCAGAGACCGTGCATTTGAGGATTGTTTTGGAACTTCCATAAACTTTACTATATGCATGCATCTGATTTGAGGTTCAGTTGGATATACAGTACTTCTTTGTATTTCTGCTGAATAAATACTCATTTATGTACGTTGATATATAAACTATGTTTCAACTTGTTTAATTGTTAAAGTTCTCACATAGATAGCATACTATCAAGCATATGTGCTACTGGGATTTGCATGTTTAGCAACAGGGATGACTGTGCATAAAGAAGAAACAAGAATTAAAACACTTGTTTAAATAAATAATGCAGCGTACAATTAAATAACACACTTGCATTTTTCTATCTATCTATCTATCTATAGCCTATATCTTTCAGTAGGTCTTCGAAGAACTTCTAAAGCAAATAAATATCTTTATACATTAAAAAAATTTGAAGTGCTTACATAATCCAATAGTGCATTTTGCTATTAACAGTTAAAAAGATTCTAACGTGTGCATGAGCTGCTATCACAGAACCTTACTATGTGGCAAACCTATGTCACGATAAAAATAGAAAAGCTGGGTCATTCCTGTGTTCCCACCATTATGAAGAGCAGATGACAGGGCAGCTGGACATAAATATCAAGGTAAGTGCACACCCCATTGTCATTGATGGACCCTTTTATCCACATTGTAATGTCTATACACTGCAGCACATGAGCATTTATTTTTAGCGTTAAAGGGACAATAAACTTGAATCATGTGTCTGGAATTAAAGGGTCATTAAGCAATTTGAGATGGTAATATTTCATGTTTAATTAGGATAAGTAAAAAAAAATTGCAGTATACTTTCATTATTTATTTTGTCCCCTTTTTCTGTAATTTAACTCTGAGTTTCTATAAAGTAATGGGCACCACCATGTTTGTTATTCTAGATCAGTGTTTCTCAACAGCCGGGCCGCGGCCCACTACCGGGCCGCGACGGCCCTGCTGGTAGGCCGCGACCTGACATTGCCTCCAGACACTCGCTCTGACAGGCCCGCCTTTACACATCTCCTAAATTTTGGACGGGCCTGTCAGAGTGCCACTGCGCATGTCAGTTTGCGCACTGTGAGCATGTAGCGGCGGGCGGGCGCACTGTGACCGGGTAGAAGCGGCTGGCGGTGTGCAGAGCGTGAAGCATCGGCTCACAGGTAAGTAAGCCCACTGACACCAATGACATAATTACGGCCACTGACACCAATGTATATATTTAGGGCGGCCACTGGACACTGTATTTGTAAACTGTGTGTGTGTGTATATATATATATATATATATATATATATATATAATCTTCCAAACCTACTGCAACCCTCTCCCGATGCTTACCGGGCCCTGGACCGGTCCGGCTAAAACTTACCGGGCCTTGAGGTCACTTAGGTTGAGAACCACTGTTCTAGATTAAAAGCTCACATGGTTTATATTACAATATCTCACTGTGTTCCCTCTCACACTTTCTGCTCCTTTTTAAGTTCCCAACATTTCCTGGTCTCCTCTCTTCCCTGTATGTTACTGTAATCAACTGTCTCCCAGGGCAATTTTGCTGCCTGGCATCCTCATTTTATTTTTTCCGATAAACCATCCCTTATCCTTGCCAACTTCAACATTCCTGTGGACACATCTATCTCAACTCATCTCTCAGCCGCTGCTTCTAAACATTTATCTTTAACTTCTTCCCTCTGCCTTTGTCGCTGGACATATTCCCCAATTCCTTGTGTGGCCATTCTATGTTTTCTTTCACCTCTTTTCTGTCTACCAATTCTCCAATGCTCCCTTCCCTCTGTCTTACCACCACTCTTATCTTGCACTCTTAATGTACCTAATTAGCATCCCAGTATTCAGGCATCTTCCCATATATGAAGGAACGTTCAAGTTTTAGACCCCAGAAATGTTCACAATCTATCTAACCTCTTCTCTCTGAAATATCTTCATCACTTGTCCCAGCCTTACTGCTTCTCAATAAAATCACTCATTAGCTCCTACCATAGACACTTAATCTATTTATCACCAGATTACAAGTGGAGCTCTAAAAATTACGTGCAAGCGATATCGGGTTTATTGCGGTTGTTTGCACGCATCAAAAGTAGCGCTTGTATTCCAAGTTGAAAGTAAACGCGATCTCTTAAGAGCAATTTAATTTAACGCGTCGGTATACCGTGACCGCAGAGCTCTGGTTAACAAAATATTGCAAGAAAACAGATTAAAAATACATTAAAAAGTACAGTTACGCTCATAATACCACTATCTAATAAATTATTAAAAAATATTGCACAACATAGTTATAAGAGCTCAAAGATACAAGGTCTCAGGTGTTAGATAAAAGAAAGCCAGACAAAGGGCTTTAACATAGATACATACATACAGTACTATGCAAAAGTCTTAGGCCACCATTAGATTTGTTTTTTTAGCAAAGTTTTAATAACCATCCATATTTATTTCCCTGTCTCTTTATTAAGATACAAACAGAAAAACAAAATTTATGCTTACCTGTTAAATTTCTTTCTTTCTGGATTACTAGTGGGATTATCCCTCCTGGCCAGCAAGAGGAGGCAAAGAGCACCACAGCAAAGCTGTTAAGTGTCACTCCCCTACCCATAATCCCCAGTCATTTGACCGAAGGGAAATGGAAAAGGAATAACACAAAGGTGTAAAGGTGCCTGAGGTTTAGTAAAAAATAACTGTCTTAATAAAGGGTGGGGTTGTGGACTCCATATCCAGAAAGAAAGAAATTTATCAGGTAAGCATAAATTTTGTTTTCTTTCCTAAGATATGGAGATTCCACGACATCATTCAATTATTAGTGGGACCCAATACCCAAGCTAGAGGATATAGAATGAACAGGTAGGGAGAACAAGACAGGCAGACCTAAACAGAAGGCACCACTGCTTGAAAAACCTTTCTCCCAAAAGAGGCCTCAGCCGAGGCAAAAGTATCAAATTTGGAAAATTTGGAAAAAGTATGCAGAGAGGACCAAGTTGCAGCCGTGCAAATCCACAGAACCTTCATTTTTGAAAGCCCAAGAAGAGGAGACAGCCCTAGTGGAATGAGCTGTAATTCTCTCAGGAGGCTGCTGTCCAGCAGTCTCATAAGCAAAACAAATCATACTTCTCAACCAGACTGAAAGAGAATCAGAGGTACCCTTCTGACCCTTACGCTTTCCTGAGAAACAAACAAGGCAGAAGACTGGTGCAAATCCTTAGTCGCCTGTATGTAGAATTTAGAGCACGCACAACATCCAAGTTGTGCAACAGACGTTCTTTATGAGAATAAGGATTGGGACAGACAGAAGGAGCAACAATTTCCTGATTAATATTTCTATCAGAAACCACTTTAGGAAGAAACCCCAATTTAGTACGAAGAACCGCCTTATCCGTATGAAAGATAAGGTAAGGCGAATCACACTGCAAAGCCGAGAGTTCTGAAACTGTCTGAGCAGAAGAGATAGCAATAAGAAACAAAACCTTCCAAGATAGCAACTTAATATCTATGAAATGCATTGGCTCAAATGGAGCCTGCTGCTAAACTTTAAGAACAAGATTAAGGCTCCAAGGAGGAGCAACAGGTTTAAACACAGGCCTGTTTCTGACCAGGGCCTGACAAAAAGATTGAACATCTGGCACGTCCATCAGACGCTTATCTAACAAAATAGATAATGCAGAAATCTGACCTTTCAGAGAACTGACCGACAACCCTTTCTCCAGACCTTTCTGGAGAAAATACAAAATTCTAGGAATCCTGACCCTACTCCAAGAGTAGACCTTAGATTCACACCAATAAAGATATTTACGCCATACCTTATGGTAAATTTTTTGAGTAATAGGCTGTCACGGCTAAGTAGGAGTTAACCACTTGTTCAGGTGTGTCTCCTGATAATGTTACTTCCCCTTTAAATATGTAGGGCTCGATCCGATATAAATCGTCGCCCGCAAAAGCCGGCGACGCCAATATTTGCGCGGGTTTGGTATCCTATATACGGCGTAACTTACACTGTATATAGGATAGTTACGCGCGTATATTTCTGCCTTCGCCCGTCATTTTTTGGCCCATAGACTGACATACAAAACATGCGCAGTTTGGTATCCAATATACGGCGTAAGGACTTACGCGCGCAGATTTCAGAAAATCTACTCCATTCTCATCTCGCCACAAATTTCCGCCGCAGGAACCCTTGCACTGACTTAGAAACCAACGTAACTCTCTGAAGGCCTAACAAGTGCATGCTTAACAACATACATATCAGCAGCTTGATCACAAATAGTTAACCTCTTCAAAGCATTTATTATTCCTGCCCCTGCAAGTTTGTCAAACCAATCACAAAGGGGTCATCATGGGGCACAAGGGGTGCATCATGGGGCACAATGGGTCATCATGGGGCACAAGGGGTGCATCATGGGGCACAATGGGTGCATCATGGGGCACAAGGGGTCATCATGGGGCACAAGGGGTGCTGGAAGACCTACAATCCCCTGATGTTCTGTCTACACATGCTGATTCTATAGTTGCTGCTGAGGTCCATGGTGATGGTGCTGCCCCTGCTGCAGCTGGTTACACTGGTTACACTGCATTTAAGTGAAACTACTACATCCTACCCCCATTCCCTTAACCACCCTAATTACTGAAAATATATCATTAGTTCAATTCATGTTTTGGTCACTATGATTTATTGACTATCATTTTGAGGAATGAAAATGGATGTTTATACCTTATGTTCACACCTTCTGTAAAAACATTATTATTTAGATATATATACCCATGTGCAGGGATAGGCAAGGTGTCCTTCACTAAAAGTCTTTACCTTAGAAATTGTCCACCACAGCCTTGGCTTGTGCCTATCCCTGCACATGGGTCAATTTCTATTGGATGTGAGAAACCTTGATTTACATCTTAAAAGTGAATATCACTATATGTACCCTTCATACACAACTATGTGATGTGGTTTAGAGAACATGAATATGTCATAAACATGATGATATTACCTTTTCTGGGCCATTTCCACACAGGCCTTATTATATTTTTCAAAAATATTACGCCTAGATTTAGAGTTCTGTGTTAGCCGTCAAAACCAGCGTTAGAGGCTCCTAACGCTGGTTTTGGCCGCCCGCTGGTATTTAGAGTCAGTCAGGAAAGGGTCTAACGCTCACTTTCCAGCCGCGACTTTTCCATACCGCAGATCCCCCTACGCCATTTGCGTATCCTATCTTTTCAATGGGATCTTTCTAACGCCGGTATTTAGAGTCTTGGCTGAAGTGAGCGTTAGAAATCTAACGACAAAACTCCAGCCGCAGAATAAAGCCAGGAGTTAAGAGCTTTCTGGGCTAACGCCGGTTAATAAAGCTCTTAACTACTGTGCTCTAAAGTACACTAACACCCATAAACTACCTATGTACCCCTAAACCGAGGTCCCCCCACATCGCCGCCACTCTAATAAATTTTTTTAACTCCTAATCTGCCGACCGCACACCGCCGCAACCTACGTTATCCCTATGTACCTCTAATCTGCTGCCCCTAACACCGCTGACCCCTATAATATATTTATTAACCCCTAATCTGCCCCCCAAAATGTCGCCGCCAGCTACCTACAATAATTAACCCCTAATCCGCCTCACTCCCGCCTCAATAACCCTATAATAAATAGTATTAACCCCTAATCTGTCCTCCCTAACATCGCCGACACCTAACTTCAATTATTAACCCCTAATCTGCCGACCGGACCTCACCGCTACTCTAATAAATGTATTAACCCCTAAAGCTAAGTCTAACCCTAACACCACCCTAAGTTAAATATAATTTTTATCTAACGAAATAAATTAACTCTTATTAAATAAATTAATCCTATTTAAAGCTAAACACTTACCTGTAAAATAAACCCTAATATAGCTACAATATAATGAATAATTATATTGTAGCTATTTTAGGATTAATATTTATTTTACAGGCAACTTTGTAATTATTTTAACCAGGTACAATAGCTATTAAATAGTTAATAACTATTTAATAGCTACCTAGTTAAAATAATTGCAAAATTACCTGTAAAATAAATCCTAACCTAAGTTACAATTAAACCTAACACTACACTATCAATAAATTATTTAAATAAAATACCTACAAATAAATACAATTAAACTTAACACTACACTATCAATAAATTAATTAAATACAATACCTACAAATAAATACAATTAAATAAACTAACTAAAGTACAAAAAATAAAAAAGAACTAAGTTACAAAAAATAAAAAAATATTTACAAACATATTAAAAATATTACAACAATTTTAAGCTAATTACACCTACTCTAAGCCCCCTAATAAAATAACAAAGCCCCCCCAAAATAAAAAAATGCCCTACCCTATTCTAAAATTAAAATAGAAAAGCTCTTTTACCTTACCAGCCCTTAAAAGGGCCTTTTGCGGGGCATGCCCCAAAGAAAACAGCTCTTTTGCCTGTAAAAATAAACACAATACCCCCCCAACATTACAACCCACCACCCACATACCCCTAATCTAACCCAAACCCCCCTTAAATAAACCTAACACTAAGCCCCTGAAGATCTTCCTACCTTATCTTCACCACGCCGGGTATCACCGATCCGTCCAGGCTCCGATGTCTTGATACAAGCCCAAGCGGGGGCTGAAGACGTCCATCCTCCGGCTGAAGACTTGATCCAAGCGGCGAATGAAGAAGTCCATCATCGGGCAGAAGTCTTCATCCTATCCGGGCAGAAGAGGAGATCCGGACCGGTAGACATCTTCATCCAAGCGGCATCTTCTATCTTCTTCCATCCGATGACGAGCGGCTCCATCTTCAAGACCTCCAGCGCGGATCCATCCTCTTCTTCCGATGTCCTAAAACAGAATGAAGGTTCCTTTAAGGGACGTCATCCAAGATGGCGTCCCTCGAATTCCGATTGGCTGATAGGATTCTATCAGCCAATCGGAATTAAGGTAGGAAAATTCTGATTGGCTGATGGAATCAGCCAATCAGATTCAAGTTCTTGTCCGGAGGACAAGATTTAGGATGAAATATAACAATATTTTTTTTTTTAGGCTTCTTAGATGAGGGGGCTGAGGTGCCTGGAGTGGCTCTCCTGCCTCTCCTGGGTTGTGTGGATTCAGAGGATTCTGCAGGAGTGCTGACCACAGATGAGAGGCTTGAGTAAATGTCCTGCTGGTGTGTGAAATGCTCCACCAACACACCCAACAGTTGGTTCTGTTCCCTCTGAATCTGAATGTCCAAAATAACTCTCAGCATCTGAGATTGGTTCTGGACGATACCACTTAAAGATGCTGCCATGTCCCGTTGCATCTCAATGGAACGCTGTAGTAAAGTTTGTTGGCTCCTGTAAAACCTGCGTTGGTCTCTCTGCATTCTCTCGCAGGTTGATGTGAGCCTCTCGCAGGTTGATGTTTGCCTCCTCTGGAGGGCAATGTATTCGTCGCCCATGGCGGAAGTCAGAGGATCTAACGGCTCTTCACCAGCAGGGATTCTAGGCGCAGGTTCACCTCTAGCTGCTGTTTCAACTTGAACATCCTCAGCTGCTGATGCTGCCTGAGGGATCACAGCTGGTGCTGCCTGAGGGATCACAGCTGGTGCTGCCTGAGGGATCACAGCTGGTGCTGCTTGCGGGATCACAGCTGGTGCTGCCTGAGGGATCACAGCTGGTGCTGCTTGCGGGATTACAGCTGGTGCTGCCTGAGGGATCACAGCTGGTGCTGCCTGAGGGATCACAGCTGGTGCTGCCTCAGGAATCACAGCTGGTGCTGCCTCAGGAATCACAGCTGGTGCTGCTTGCGGGATCACAGCTGGTGCTGCCTGAGGGATGATGACAGGCGGTGCTGCCTGAGGAATGCTGACAGCTATATGCTCCTCCTCAGATGCTGGAGCTCTTCCAAGGGAAGCAGATGGTGGAGATCTCCGGATGGACTGGTAGTCCCATTGCCGACTGGTGTGCACCCACTCAGCCTGGTGGTATAATCCCTGACTGGCCTGATATTGGTGGGGGGGGGTAAAGACATCTACCCTTCGGGGCTGACTTGGCTCCCCCTCCAAGCCAAAGGAATAGTCCTCCTGCCAGGTATCATCTTGCAATAGTGGTGGCATGAGATCTGGATCGTCAACAGAGGCACTCCAACCCAGCTCATGCCTGGGTGCATACTCTTGCTGGACTCTCTGGACCGGTGGTTGAGGTGGAGGCATTCTCTGTGGCGGTGGTGGAGGTGGATGCATGGGTGTTTGCACCCTGGTAACTGGAGGTTCTGTTGAGGAGTCAAATGATGAGAGGGATTAGTACAGTCAGATATATATCCATGTGGGCATACAATGTACATGCTAGGGCCTATACACATTCTCATGTCAAACTCTATAACATGCATGTGCACGTGCACATTGAGATTTGTGATATGAGGGTTTTTAATATGCAAAGTATACATGTATGTGTTTCATACAATAGTTCTGTGTACATGTCAGTGATGGAGAAAATGTGTTCTTTAAGTGACACTATGGTTGTGATGACTATAGTGTCCATTTACTGAAAACTCTACATGTGGCTTGTGGCCTGTGTTACTCTGAGACATGTTAGTATTTCACTATTCCACCTCATATCATGAATTTCAATGTGTTAAGTAGCATTAAATGGACATTAAACCCATTTTTATTCTTTCATGATTCAGCTAGAGCATGCAATTTTAAACAACTTTGTTATTTACTTCCATTACCTAATTTGCTTCATTCTCTTGATATTCTTAGCTGAAAAGCATATCTAGATAGGCTCAGAAGCTGCTGATTGGTAGCTGCACATCAATGCCTCGTGTGATTGCCTAACCCATGTGCATTGATATTTAATAAACCAAGAATAACAAAATAATGAAGCAAATTAGTTAATAGAAGTAAATTGGGATGTTGCTTAAAACTGTATTCTCTATCTGAATAATGAAATAAAAAGATTTGGTTTGATGTCCCTTTAATGTGAAATATAATTGTAGATGTTTTTGTTAGTAGGCCAAATACCATGCTCCTCATTGTGTACATGAATGTGTGACATTATAGGATGTTATATCTCAAATACATATAATACTGGTGTGTGGGATGTTACTCACCAGCATGCTGTGCTGATGTTGCAATCCCTGAGTCACGAGCCCCTGGAAGTCCACGGACTGCTGTGATGCTCAGGGACCTACGAATGAGCTCCTGACACTCGTTATATTCTGCCTCCTGGTGAGGCCCACCTCCTGTTGCCCTCTGGGACATTGCTTCTTGGCCCATCTTCTCCTTGACTCTCCTCTTACAATCATTCCACCTTTTCTTTAGGCCATCCACAGTCCTCCTCTGCTGGGACACACCATTAACTGCCTCCTCCACCTTCAGCCAGGCATCTTTACGCCTACGGGCAACTCCTTTTCCCTTCTCTTGGCCAAAGAGGGCAGTATGGTTGGGGCACCTCATACGCTTCTCGTCCTGGGCCACCTGGCTCCCTCCCTGGGATGTCCCTGGTGTGGGTTCCTCCCTATCCTCTCCCTCCTCCCCCCTTCTATCCCCATGTGCACCCTCTATCCCTCTTCTACTGAGTGTGCCTGGCCTTGGGGCAACCCCACTCCCATCCTCCCTTCTAAGTCTCCCTCTCCCCACTCCACTGACTCCCTGACGGGGACCCTGCTGCTCTTCCTGACCATAATCCTCTTGATGCAACTCCCCTTCCCTCCTCCCCTCCCTGACATCCTCACACTACACACACTCACACACTCACACTCACTCCCACTTCAATCACACACAATCACAACCAAACACTCAGCCTTTCACACTGTAAAAGATAAAAAAAATGTTGTGTATTTTGTATATGTGTGTCTGCAAAATGTGTGCAATATGTAAAAAAGTGACAGTAATGTACAAGCTTAACAAATCCACCAAATCCGAAATAACTAAATATATGCAATGCGCCTCTCTCTCTACTCTAACTACTTTCTCTTACTCACTGTAGTGTGCTGTAGCTCCAAGAACCAACCAAACACACTAAAGAAAATGGCGGCTGCGCAGGGGTTTAAGTATGATTTTTGAATGGCGTAATTACGTGGCACATCTTTTAGAACTGGCCGTTGTATTTTACGATTCGTGGCCTAATTTGCATAAAACTACACTTTATTGAGACTTTACGTGAACAAAATACTGGCGTAAGTACTTGCCACGACTAAAATGTGTATTTGCGCACATTTTAGCTGATCGCCGGTTTTTCCTACTTACGCCAGTTTAGCATCTGACGGCGCAGTATATTGGATAGCTCGAGTTGCGAGGGGAAATTACGGGCGGCGCGGGTTCCCTCGCCTGCGCCGAAAACTACGACGGATATCGGATCGCACCCGTAATATATATGAGTTTGATATGTAGCCTTTTAAGTTAGATTGGAGGAAAATACCAGGAATATAATCTCCCAAAACAGAGTAAGGCACAATAATATGGTAAGCAGAATAGTGTAGCAATAATTCCTTAGTTATACCAGGCAGGCGATAAGCAGTTAATGCAGTGAAAGCACAAACAGAGAGTAGCTGCAATTGATTTTGGCAGGTTGTTAGTACAGGCAAACTGAATAGGTGGTCTGATATTACAAGCAAGCTGAAACAATTCTGAGGACGTTACTCACAGTGTCCGGTTACCAAGTTAAGATTTTGTTAGCAGGAGAGAAAACACCTTACCAGATTCGGATCTTTAGGAGAGGTGAGAGTTACCGGAGTCTGCAGCTGAGAGCGGCTTGAGAAGCGAGATGCAGGGAGGAACCTGCTGATGTCAGAGGCTGTGGCAAATAGCCATAATACACAGGGGATACGATGTCCTCAGATAGTGCAAGGAAACTCTTTAGTTATAACGGACTGCTTCAGAGCTGGAGAAGGAGATTAGCAAACTTCTTCAATAAACCAGCACTGAAGCAGAGGAAGTGGGGCATTTTATCCAAAACAGTAAATGAGGTAACTGTTTTGTTAAGGTGGACATGTAATAATATAAGAGAATGCCTTCTTAAGGTGGAAATGAACATGACATAGGCTTGCGAGCCTGGATCATGGTCTCAATGAATGACTCCGAAAATCCACGCTTAGACAGAACTAAGCGTTCAATCTCCAAGCAGTCACCTTCAGAGAAACGAGATTTAGATGGAGGAATGGATCCTGAGTTATAAGGTCCTTCCTCAGAGGCAACCTCCAAGGCGGCAGAGATGATATCTTCACTAGGTCTGCATACCAGATCCTGCGAGGCCTTGCAGGAGCTATTAGAATTAGCGATGCTCTCTCTTGTTTGATAAGAGCAATAACTCATGGAAGGAGCGCAAACGGAGGAAACAGGTATGCTAGACCAAAATCCCAAGGAACCGCCAGAGCATCTATCATAGTGGCCTGAGGATCTCTTGACCTTGAACCATACCTTGGAAGCTTGGCGTTCTGCTGAGACGCCATCAGATCCAACTCTGGCACCCCCCATTTGAGGGTTAACCTGGAGAACACCTCAAGATGGAGATCCCACTCCCCGGGATGAAATGTCTGTCTGCTCAGGAAATCCATTTCCCAGTTGTCCACTCCAGGAATGTGGATGGCAGATAGACAACAATTGTGAACTTCCGCCCACTTAATAATCGGTGGCACCTCCTTCATGGCTAAGGAACTCCGAGTTCCTCAATGGTGGTTGATGTAAGCCACTGAGGTGATGCTGTCCGACTGAAACCTGAGAAACTGGGCTAAAGAAAATTGAGGTCAAGCCATTAGAACATTGTAAATCGCTCTCAACTCCAAGATGTTTATGGGGAGAGCAGACTCCTCCTGAGCCCATAGTCCCTGCGCCTTTAACCAGTGCCAGACTGGCATCCGTGGTCACAATCACCCAGGAAGGTCTCCGGAAGCATGTGCCCTGAGACAGATGGTCCTGAGAAAGCTACCACAGGAGAGAGTCTCTTGTCGACTGGTCTAGATCTATCCTCTGAGACAGATCCAAATGGTCTCTGTTCCATTGTCTGAGCATGTATAATTACAGAGCTCTCAAATGGAATTGAGCAAAGGGAATTATGTCCATGGAAGCGACCATCAGACCAATTACCTCCATAAATTGAGCCACTGATGGCCGAACCATAGACTGAAGAGAGAGGCAAGAGGAGAGAATTTTGGATTTTCTGACCTCCGTCAGAAAATTTTTCATAGATAGGGAATCTATTATGGTCCCTAAGAAAACCACACTTGTAGCTAGAACAAGGGAACTCTTTTCCAGATTCACTTTCCAACTGTGGGAACATAGAAATAACAACAAGATCTCTGTATGAGAAGGCGAATCTCAGGAATTTGTGATGATCCCTGTGGATGGGAACATAAAGATACGCGTCCTTCAGGTCTATGGTCATCATGAACTGACTCTCTTTGACCAAAGGAAGAATGGAATGAATGGTTTCCATTTTGAAGGACGGTAACCTGAGAAACTTGTTGAAGCACTTTAGGTCTAAAATGGGTTGAAAAGTTCCCTCTTTTTTGGGAACCACGAACATATTTGAATAGAATCCTAGACCCTGTTCCCTTACTAGAACTGAAACAATCACTCCCAGGGAGGAAAGGTCCTGAACGCATTTCAAGAATGCCTCTCTTTTTACCTGGTCTGCAGATAATCTTGAGAGGTGGAATCTGCCCCTGGGAGGGAACGTTTTGAATTCTATTTTGTAACCCTGAGATATTATGCCCATAGCCCAAGGATCTGGGACATCTCATCTCCATGCTTGACCAAACAAAGGAAAGTATGCCCCCCACTTGATCCGATCCCAGACCGGGGGCTGACCCTTCATGCTGACTTAGACTCAGCTGAGGGTTTCTTTGATTGCTTCCCCTTATTCCAAGACTGATTGGGCTTCCAAGAAGACTTGGACTGCTCCTGCTTAAAAGAGGGAGAGGAAGACTTTTGACCTTTGAAGTTGCAAAAGGAACGAATATTACTTTAACGTCCTTTGAGTCTGTTCTTTTTGTCTTGTCTGGCAGATGTATCAGAGGTATTTACAACCTTACCCTTCAGATGAACATTAATGGCCAGTTTCTCTTTAGATATCCCAGGCTGAGCTATCCATGCTGACTCCTCTGACTCCAAGTCAGGCATATCTTCATCATGTGGAGTCGACAGTTGCCGGGGCCCGAGTGCACAATCGCTCTCATGATGCAGGGGAGTAGCATTCAGGTTTAAGACTGGAGGGGGAAAGTCAAAGGTGTGAAGGTTAAGTGTGGCTTGCAGCTTCTTTGTAAAAGCTTCACTATAACCCTTTAGTAGTATTCTCAGTTCCTCTAGAAAAGCAGATGCCGACATCTTATCGCACTATAGCATCCAGAGTAGAGCCCAAAAGCAGTTGAATTATAACTGCTATACCCAGCTTGTTTGCTGGGGGGGTGCCGAGGACTTGAAAATGGCCGCCGCCAGAGGCCTCAGCAGTCCGAATCGGGGCTCTGCTGTCATAAGCACACCAGACTTAGCACTTAAATGAGCATCAAAACAATCAGCATGCAGATTTGCAAATGTTTATGTTCAAATGGACCAGTATTTCAGCAAATATCGGCGGATTCAGCTAATTCTATGCAGGAGCTCTCGATATTGCAACCAATCATGGCTGCTGCCCGGACACGCCCCCCATGTTTCTGTTTTTTGTTGTTGTCTGTAAGTTTCCCCCTTCATATTCATTTAAATGTGTAAATATTAATTAATTATTAACTGTCATCAGTATAACTGTTACAATCACTATTATAAAGCATATTTATATATGTATTTATTTCTACTGATATCTATCTACTGTATCTATTTAGCAATCATCTTATCAGTAAATCTGTGTATATGTTTTTTTTTTAAATAAATTCACTTTTAAATTTATGTCTATTAAATCAGATGCTATAATCATATGCTGGTACAAAAACAGCTGCTGAGGATAGCATGCATGCAGTCATAGTTTGTTTGAATTTACAGTATAGCTGTAGAAAATTTTAAAATACACATATTCCTATAACATATAAAACTAAAGGTTGAAGAAGATTTAGCTAAACAGGAGGAATCTGACATTCATTAATCAAAATGAGAAGAGGGAGGCTGTGCCATCTAAGCACGCAGTCTAAACACAGCATCCTGGCAGAAGCAGGGAGCTGGAATGAATAAACTGCGCAAATAGCAAAGAGTTAAATGAGAACATGGAATTCGATCTAGAAGAAGCAATTTTCTCTTAGTAAAAGTAAGGAAAATTGAGTAGGACACAGAATAAGTACTGTAGTGGGAGGCAGCTTTGTAAATAAAATCATGTAATCACGAATGATGATGAAGATGAGGTGTTAGATCTGAGAGATTAGTGACAACTGACTGACACTAACTCACTCTGAATAAACATACCGGTATCAGTCTTGGTCCTTCACAATCACACCTCTCCTCCTCACCAGTCTGTAGCTGCGCGCCAGCATCCTCACGTGTGTTTCACTCGCTCTCACAGCTCCACACTGCCTGAGCCGCCCCCAGCCTTTCACGCCACTTGACTGCCAGACCAGTCAGCATAGGCGGCCGTTACGCACGCTGAATCAGTGGCGTGCCGATGCACAGCAGGCAGCAGCGCAAGTGTGACTCGAGCTCTCTGAACTGTCCAGTGCTCAGTACTGCCCACACACGCCCAGCGCCTGACCCCTGCCCAGTGCCCATCAATCATGCATAAAGCAGCCTGGCTCAGCTTGCTGCAACAGTGTCCTGTCATGTCAGTGAACAGTGTGTGCCATCACTGCCATGTGTGCTTGTACGCACATACATTTTTAAAAACTCAAGCTGATTAGCCAATGCCGGCAGGCAGATCCGGCACCCCCCTGCTGCAGGCGCAATAAGGTGGCTGCCTAGATCGCCTTACACTGGCACTGGGCCTGCTTCCAAGAGGCTGAGAGGAACTGCAGGGCACTGTATGTGATGCCATAGAGGCTTGGGACGTTTGAGGAGAAAGCTGTGGCATTGCCTGAACAGCATCATTCTGAGAGACATTGGGCTCAGAGGGCAACAATTTATCTTTAAATTGAAGTGTTCTAGCTAAGCATGCAGCATAGGATTGCCTCAAGGCATAACAAGCATTTGTCAAAAGACACAGAGTCTTGGTCCATGTCCATAATACTAAATAAAAAATTCCCCAAATTGTAATTTTTTTTAAATATGCTGTCTAAGAATTTTTAATACCACAGCCGCTTAACGTTATGCAAAAATTCTTTAAAATAATAAACCAATCAGGCCCTCTACACCTCAGACAGGCTGAGGTGCCTTACCCTAACACTTATACACAATTTGGCTGCCAGAAGTCTCTAAAACGATCATATAGTAGATCGACACTGAAGAGACTGAAATTCAAAACTAACGCTAAAGCAGTCTGTCAGTTAGCCTGTTCTAGCTAAGCAAGCAAAGAAAACCAACTGCCACATTTTAAGTTTATACATAAATCCCTGTATAAAACATAAGCCCCACACACATACTAATAAAGTATTTCAACAAAATTAGCCCAAAGAGGAAAAACGTCCCAATAAAGGGAAGATTAACCCCTAGTCTCAACAAACATAATGTGCCTGCCCACTGCCAAAGAAAATCCTGTATAAAGGATCTACTGCATATGACATATTCTTCTGAAGTGCAAGTCGCCAAGACCTAGAAGACAAAATAACTTACCTGCAGTCTACCTATCCGGCAGGAAGACAGCTCACAAGGTGTGAAAGGACACATACTCCTTATAGAGACATGTAGAAAAAGAAAGAGCAGAGTAACAAACTCTGGCTTTCTGTACCATGGGCAGCAATGTGTTAGGAAACAAAGCAAGGACTACCTTACAACTCCCTACCTGCTTAAAAGTCACCACTACTCTACTGAAGGGATTGAAGTGGACTCAGCTAAACCCAAATCCTTGCTTGCAGGGAAAAGTACCTGAAAAAGGAATTAATTTCTTCAGACACCAAACTTCACCTCCTCCATTGACAGAGGCAAAGAGAATGACTGGGGATTATGGGTAGGTGCTCTTTGCCTCCTCCTGCTGGCCAGGAGTGATATTCCCACTAGTAATTGAATGACGTTGTGGACTCTCCATATCTAAGGAAAGAAATATGTACACAAAATATAAAAAAAACTCAATTTTCAGAGCAAAATAGCTTCTTCAGGCAAAAGTCAGTATTTAGTTTGACCTCCCTTGGCACTAAGCACATCTTGAACTCTTGGGGAGACTGTCCTGAAGCTTTCTGAAGTAATCTTCTGGTATAATATACAAGGCATCTTTCAGCACTTCCCAGAGTTCTTCTTTAGATTTTTTTTTTCACTGTCCAGTTGATCCCAAACTGCCACTATAATATTCAGGTCTTGACTCTGTGGACGCCAGTCCTTGATTGTCAGTGTTTTATCAGCTGTTTTTCTTTAACAAATATGATTTCACTGCATTAGCAGTGTGCTTGGAATCGTTATCATACTGAAAAATAAAAGCATTCCCAATCAGACACTTTCCAGAAGGAATGGCATGATTAATTAAAACCTTTCTGTACTTTTCAACATTCATAATGCCATCAATTCGGACAATATCGCCAACACCACAGGCAAAAATGCAGCCCTAAACCAGGACAGGACCTCCACCATGTTTTACTGAAGACCGCAAGCGCTTGTTCTTCCATCCTTCTCTAACTCTTCTTCTCACATATTGTTGACAATTGGATCCAAAAATTTCATACTTGGATTCGTCATTCCGTAATACTCTTTTCCACTGATCTTCATTCCAATCTTTGTGAGCTTTAGCATATCTTAGCCTTTTCACCCTGTTCCCCTTCCGAAAAAGTGGTTTCTTGGCTGCTACCCTTTCCATAAAGACCATTCCTGATCAAGCTTCTTCGGATTTTAGAAGGGTCATATTTTGAAAGTTTTCTTGGCCTTCCAGTCCTTTTTTTGTTCTTGACCTCTCCTGATTCTTCAAAAATTTTTATAACAGCTTGAATACAACATCTTGAGTATCCAGTTTGTTTGCTGATTTCACTTTGAGAGTGACCTTGCTGATGCAAAAGTATTATTTTTAGATCTGTTAAATTATGTGATCTTGGGCATTTTGAATGGAATGATGTGATTGATAGTTGGTCTTATTAGCAAGCTTCCAATTTATTAAACTCATACCACAAATGTATGTAATGCTCAAGCATGTCTTGCACAAACCTGGTGTAATAGACATTTCTCACAGCAGTCATTTTGACATGAAATAGTAGGAGAAATACAGGTGTTAGCAATGACATTAATTAGGGTTCCATTCTATTTAGGTTTACGAGAGACAGGTTCCTGCTATTGCTCAAGTGTAAGCAGAGATCACACTAAATACTTGCCACTTTGGCCTATAGAAGCATTTTTTCCAGATTTTTCTGATATCATGCCTATTTTAATAGCACTAAGGAATCTGTTGGCACTCTACAAATAAATTATATTAATACTGTAGGCCATTTTCAGTGAGAAACAAACACACGTTATTTAGTTGGGGTTTTTTTAGGAGACCCAGCAAATTCAAACTATACCATTATTTTATGTATATATCATGGCATGTGATAACCCTGAAACAAAAAAGTGTGAAAAAAATCATCTTTTTTATAAGAAATGTAATAAATGAGGTTATAAATAATAGTGAGTGTGTGTTTTTCTCGAAATTCTATAGCAAAAAAAAGGGGATATCCTTGTATAAATAGGGGCCTTTCAGTATAGTTATGTAACATTGATCTGCACATAGGGGCTACATGAGTAAACTGGAAAGCTGTTTAAAATGATGTGCTTTATATGAGTCATGAAAGAAAAACGTATGCCCCTTTAACAGGAAATGTTCAAGTGAACTTAGATTAGGGGCTCTATTTATCTTTGTGTGGGTGGACAAGGTGCCCGACTGGGGAATCTGTCTGACTGTGATGGTTTATTTTTTATTATTGTACACGCAGTCGCTCGGGAAAAGACAGTGTTCTGTCAGAATAAGCTACTGGTGCACTGGGCATGTGCTATGCGACGTCACCACATTCCAAATCGCCAAATATGTTTGGAATGTGGTGACCTCACAGAGAGCATGCACCATGCATGGGTAGCTTATTCTGGTGGAGAAATTCCTCAGGCAATGCCTCTGTGACTGGTTACTCGCATGCACAGTCACAGAGGTAGCTTATTCTGACAAATGCTCTCATTGTTAAACGATGACTGCACATGCGAATTTCGGGAGGCAGCCACAGAGGTAGTAGATTATAATGACTGAAGAGGGTAAAATTGTCACGCTCAGCTGCTGGGAAGCTCTGCAGTCCTCTCTGTGTGCTTGATTGACAGGTGTCTGAGCCACCCCTTCCTGATGATGTCACAACCAGGCTTTTTATTCTGGCTTCCTGTTTCTCCAGTGTCCGTTTGTTTGTTAACTTTGAGGCTTCTGTTAGGATTTCGCTGAGGAATCTCTCTAACTGCTGCTTTTCTGTTGCCAATCTCTTCAAGGATTTACTATGCTGGATTAACCTTCAACCTCCTGAATACCTGTCTCCAAACAATGCAAGTACTGTTTGTTTTGTGAAACTTTCAAACTTCCTGTTTACCTGCTGCAAACCCTGCATATTCAGACTACTCTGTGTAGTTCAAACTATTCAAATACTGTTATTTCTGTGAATCCTTCAATCTGCATGTTTACCTGTTTCCAAACTCTGCAAATATTATTATTCTGTGTAAACCTTCAAACTGCTGGATATCCTGTTGCCAATCTCCACAAGTGCTGATTATCTGTGTTAACCTTCAAACTACCTGATTACATGTTATTAATTCTGCAAGTTCTGACTACACAGTGTTTACCCTCAAACTGCCTGATTACCTGTTGCATACTCTGCAAAGACTGTCTACACAGTGTTAACTCTCAAACTGCCTGATTACCTGTTGCATACTCTGCAAAGACTGTCTACTCAGTGTTAACCCTCAAACTGCCTGATTACCTGTTGCATATTCTGCAAAGACTGTCTACACAGTGTTAACCTTCAGACTGCCTGATAACAAATGACCTACTCCTGCATTATTAACTGTTTCCTGTTTTACCCTTCTTCTGTCTGAGTATAAGTGACTATCCCTGCTCTCCTGATTCTGTGGAAGGCATTTCCTGAAACCAGTTCCTTATTCAGAAGTCTATCTGGCTGATATCATGAATTACTTTGGCACAGGCTAACCCTGCTCCATATTGTGAGTACTTTGTTTTTTGGAGGTTGTCGTGGGGTTACGTCCTGGATTAAACTCAGAGTGCAAGGGTGTTGTTTAAGTTCGCCCTTGCATTTGGGTCTACTTCTGGATATTTCCTAACCTGACAGTACAAACGGACCATAATATGGACCCTGACGAGTTATCCAGGGCTGTGGCTCTACAAGGGCAACTTCTAGGAAATCATTCTGCTCATTTGCAATCTTTGGATTCCAAGCTTGACCAGATTACTGCTCTGCTACATAACCTCTCCGCTCCTTCTCAAGCGACGGTGACTCCTGCTGCCACTGCTACTAGCACCAATGCTGTCTTTAATCCACCTCAAACTGTTGGACAGAATATACCACGAATCCCACTTCCAGATAAATATGACGGTAATCCTGAAGAATGCTGTGGATTCCTTAATCAGTGTCGTTTACACTTCAGAAACAATCCTCAAGGTTTTTCCAATTCTACTTCCAAAATCACCTTTATTATTTCTCTCTTGAAGGGTAAGGCTCTAGCCTGGGTGTCCCCTCTTTTAGAGAAGAATGATCCGTTACTACAGGATGTGGAATTATTTGTGTCCATTTTTTCTTCTGTTTTTGACAAGCCTGGGAGGTCTGCAGCTGCTGAGGCAGGATTGTTGGATCTGAGACAGGGATCCCTTTCGGTAGCTCAATATGCTATTGAATTCAGGACTTTAGCCGCAGAAACTGATTGGAACCATGGAGCCTTACGGGCAGCCTTTCGCAAAGGACTTTGCGAACGCCTTAAGGATGAACTAGTATTTCGGGAACTCCCCGATTCATTGGAGGGTCTTATCAATTTATGTATTACTCTTGACGCCCGGCATTCTGAACGTCTTCAGGAGAGAGATAGGAATCGGAGATCCTTTGTTAAATCTTCATTTCGTCCTCCTATTCGAACCTCAAGTCTTTCTAATAATAATTCCCAATCTCCTGAGTCTGTGGAACCCATGGAAGTAGGAGCTATTAAATTGTCAGAAGCTGAACGCCATAGAAGGCGTACTCTTGGGTTATGTCTGTATTGTGGTACCAAAGGACATTTACTGAAGGACTGTCCTATCCGGCCAGTAAAAGCCAAGGCTTAACTTTTGATAGAGGGACAGAGTTAAGCCAGAATCCCATGTCTTCCCTCAATTCTAAACTTTTTGTTCCTGTAACTATCTCTTTTGGAAACACCAAGTTTCGAGCTCAAGCTCTCATCGATTCTGGAGCTGCTGGAGTATTCATTGATTCAAACTTTGCTGACTCTCTCAGGATTCCTCTTCAAGCCAAGAAACAGTTAATTAAGGTAACTACTGTCAGTGGACAGCCTCTAGGTACTGGTATCATAAAACATTCTACCATTCCTCTTCTTTTGACTGTGGGCATACTTCATTCTGAAATTATTCGTTTTGATGTCATCTCTTCTCCCCACATACCATTGATTCTGGGGTTACCTTGGTTGCAGCTTCATGATCCAGTTTTCTCATGGTCTAAAGGAGAACTTATTTCCTGGGGAACTAACTGTTTCAAACATTGCCTGCAAAATCACTCTAAACCATCCTGTCCTGTCGTAGCTATGGTGGAAGTTCCTGAATCATTGCCCAATTACTATCATGCCTTTAGTGATGTGTTTTCTAAAAAAGAGGCTGAGACGTTACCTCCACACCGGATATTTGACTGTCCTATCGAATTGTATTCAGGGGCTCCTCTACCTAAGGGAAGGACCTATCCCCTCTCTCGTCAAGAAAATGTCTCTCTTGAGGAATACATAAAGGACAACTTAGCCAGAGGATTCATTCGTCCTTCCTCTTCACCTGTGGGTGCAGGTTTTTTTCTTCATTGGGAAAAAAGATGGAGGTCTTCGTCCCTGTATTGATTATCGAGCCTTGAATCAGATTACTGTCAAAAACAGCTATCCTTTGCCGCTCATTTCTGAGTAATTCGATCGTCTTCAAGGTGCTTCTATTTTTTCCAAGTTAGATCTCCGTGGGGCCTACAATCTGGTCAGAATCCGTAAAGGAGACGAATGGAAGACGGCATTTAACACTAGATTTGGTCACTATGAGTATCTAGTAATGCCATTTGGATTGTGCAATGCACCAGCAGTATTTCAGCACTTTGTTAACGAAATCTTCAGAGATTATCTAAATCAATTTGTTATCATTTATCTCGATGACATTCTAATCTATTCAAAAACATTACAGGAACATGTACATCATGTAAGACTGGTTCTTCAGAGGTTACGAGACAATTCCCTGTTTGCTAAATTGGAGAAATGCTCTTTTCATCAGAGTTCCATCCCCTTTTTGGGGTATATCATTTCTGAATCAGGTTTTGAGATGGATCCTGCTAAACTGTCGGCTATCAAGGACTGGCCCAGACCAACTACTCTCAAATCCCTGCAGAGGTTTCTTGGCTTTGCCAATTACTATAGAAAGTTTTTTAAAGAACTTTGCTGACATCACGTCTCCACTCACTTCTCTTACTAAGAAAGGGCAAAATTGTAAGAACTGGTCCTCTTCAGCAGTACAGGCTTTTGAAACGCTAAAATCAGCATTTTCTTCTGCACCTCTTCTCAGTCATCCAATTCCTGATTTCCAGTTTATTTTGGAGGTTGACGCTTCCTCTATAGCAGCTGGAGCTGTTCTCTCCCAACGTGATCCGACTACCAGCAAGATACATCCTGTGGCGTTCTTTTCGAAAAAATTCAATCCTGCCGAGTTAAATTATGATGTGGGCAATAAGGAGCTTTTGGCTATAAAATTAGCTTTGGATGAATGGAGGCATTGGTTAGAGGGTACCAGTCAACCTTTTTTCATTCTGACAGATCACAAGAATCTTTTATACCTCCAAACAGCTACACGTCTCAATCCTCGTCAGGCTCGATGGGCCTTGTTCTTCTCCAGGTTTAATTTTGTACTTTCCTATGTTCCTGGTTCAAAAAATTCCAAGGCAGATGCTTTATCTAGGCAGTTCCAATCTTCTGAACCTTCTCCATTGGATTCAGAACCTATACTACGTCCAGTCAAAGTTTTGGCTCAAGTATCCTCTTTTCCAGTACAGGCTTTACATGCTGCTCAAGTCCGGGTACCATCTTCTTGTAAACTACCTTCTGGTATCCTGTATGTACACAAAGGATTACGTCTTCAGCTTCTACGTTGGGCTCATGACAACATTTCAGCAGGTCATCCGGGAATAACCAATACATTGTGGAAACTGAAGCAGCATGTTTGGTGGTCCACTATGAGGAGGGATGTTAAGGATTATATTGCTGCTTGTAGTTCTTGTGCTTCGAACAAACAATCTTCTCATTGACCGTTTGGTCTATTACACCCTCTTCCTATTCCTCATTACCCTTGGTCTCACTTATCCATGGACTTTGTTACAGATCTTCCTGTTTCTGCTGGAAATACGACCATTTGGGTAGTGGTGGATCGGTTCTCCAAGTCTGCTCACTTCATACCTCTTCCAGGCTTGCCTACAGCTCAAAGACTTTCTGAACTCTTTGTTCTACATATATCTCGTTTACATGGTTTTCTCACTGACATAGTCTCAGATCGTGGAGTCCAATTTGTTTCCAAATTTTGGAGGTCTTTTTGTAAACACTTCAGAATCAACATATCACTTTCTACTGCACACCATCCTCAATCCAACGGACAGACTGAGCGTGTAAATCAAGCCTTGGAATCTTTTCTAAGACATTATGTAGAACATCACCACTCCAACTGGTCTCAGTTATTGCCTTTGGCGGAATTAGCTCACAACTCACGTTATAACGCCTCATTACAGACCTCTCCCTTTAAGGCAGCTTATGGATTTGAACCTAGAACCTTTCCTATGATTACCAGTTCTACTGAAGTCCCTGGAGCAGATCGTATAGTGAAAAATCTCAGTAATCACTGGCAACTCATTCGTCAAAATCTACTCTCTTCTTCCTTAAGACATAAGAAATATGCTGATCGCAGAAGGTGCAAGGCTCCTTTACTTCGTACTGGAGACAGAGTATTTTTATCCACCAGATTCATACGTCTAAAACAACCTTGTACCAAGTTGGGTCCTAAGTACATTGGACCTTTTCGAATTGTTTCCAGAGTTTGTTCTTCTGCATACCGCCTGGCCTTACCCAAGACTCTCAAGATCCATCCAGTGTTTCATGTCTCCCTACTCAAGCCAGTCATCTACAATCGGTACTCTATCAAGAGTAAACCACCTCCTCCACTTTCCGTAGAGGGAACTTCTGAGTTTGAAGTCAGCCAGATTCTCGATTCCAAGCTACGGGGCAATCGGCTGTACTACCTGGTCCATTGGAAGGGTTATCCTATCTCTGAACGATCTTGGGAACCGGCCTCTCATGTTCATGCTCCAGCTCTTGTCAAGTCTTTTCACAAGAAATACCCTGCCAGGCCCGGTCGGGTCCCCCGGAGGGGTCCTTGAGGAGGGGGCACTGTCACGCTCAGCTGCTGGGAAGCTCTGCAGTCCTCTCTGTGTGCTTGATTGACAGGTGTCTGAGCCACCCCTTCCTGATGATGTCACAACCAGGCTTTTTATTCTGGCTTCCTGTTTCTCCAGTGTCCGTTTGTTTGTTAACTTTGAGGCTTCTGTTAGGATTTCGCTGAGGAATCTCTCTAACTGCTGCTTTTCTGTTGCCAATCTCTTCAAGGACTTACTATGCTGGATTAACCTTCAACCTCCTGAATACCTGTCTCCAAACAATGCAAGTACTGTTTGTTTTGTGAAACTTTCAAACTTCCTGTTTACCTGCTGCAAACCCTGCATATTCAGACTACTCTGTGTAGTTCAAACTATTCAAATACTGTTATTTCTGTGAATCCTTCAATCTGCATATTTACCTGTTTCCAAACTCTGCAAATACTATTATTCTGTGTAAACCTTCAAACTGCTGGATATCCTGTTGCCAATCTCCACAAGTACTGATTATCTGTGTTAACCTTCAAACTACATGATTACATGTTATTAATTCTGCAAGTTCTGACTACACAGTGTTTATCCTCAAACTGCCTGATTACCTGTTGCATACTCTGCAAAGACTGTCTACACAGTGTTAACTCTCAAACTGCCTGATTACCTGTTGCATACTCTGCAAAGACTGTCTACACAGTGTTAACTCTCAAACTGCCTGATTACCTGTTGCATACTCTGCAAAGACTGTCTACTCAGTGTTAACCCTCAAACTGCCTGATTACCTGTTGCATATTCTGCAAAGACTGTCTACACAGTGTTAACCTTCAGACTGCCTGATAACAAATGACCTACTCCTGCATTATTAACTGTTTCCTGTTTTACCCTTCTTCTGTCTGAGTATAAGTGACTATCCCTGCTCTCCTGATTCTGTGGAAGGCATTTCCTGAAACCAGTTCCTTATTCAGAAGTCTATCTGGCTGATATCATGAATTACTTTGGCACAGGCTAACCCTGCTCCATATCGTGAGTACTTTGTTTTGTGGAGGTTGTCGTGGGGTCACGTCCTGGATTAAACTCAGAGTGCAAGGGTGTTGTTTAAGTTCGCCCTTGCATTTGGGTCTTCTTCTGGATATTTCCTAACCTGACAAAAATGTATTTTGACCTGCATCTTTACTTTTGTTACACTCTTCCAACATTATAAGCTTACTGTTTTTCCACTCTTCATTTTTGTAATGCAAACAATGTATTTTGACCTGCCTCTTCTGTCATTATAAGCGTACTTTTTTACACTGTTTTGTAATGAAAGCAACGTATTTTTACCTACACGTTTAATTTGTTGCTCTATCACCACACACCCACTCACTTTAACCTCTAAAAACTGCTTCATATGCTTCAAATAATAAATAAAGATGCTACAAAAATAAAAATAATTTTTTTTTTTTTTAAATTAACCTCACACTTTATTTTTGGGCAATTAGGGCGCATTTAGAAAATTAACCAGAGATCTGATTGCTGGTTAATTTTCGGAGCGCTAAATGCTACAGAGAGCTTGCTGTAGCAATAACCAGCCACTTCTAATAAGACAATGACAATGGTTATTAATCGCACATCCGTGAACGGGCGAATTTGCCCATTTACGGGCACACTATAAATTAGTGCTCCACTTGTAACCTAGCCCTTAGTGTTTAATGTCCCATTAACTACCTGCTGCAGACTTGCTCACCTATAGTTGTACCACCATGAAGCTATAATATTCTATTTCAGGAAAAACTCTTAGTGAAAGCAAAACAAAACAGAAAATGAACAAATGAGTCAGAATTTTTAGACAAAAGGCAATGGGGGATATTTATCAAAGCCTCAACAGCAAATACGCCGGAATTCCGCAGCGTAATTGTTGCGAGCTTGATCCGAATTAGTTATCAAAGCCTACAGACCGGCAAATCTTGAAATTTGTGACATAACATACGATCCGCCGATCTCAATCTGACGCAGATCGATGCTTACGTCATTACAGATGTTCCGAATACACATTCGGCTACACTTTTTCCAAGTTATCAATCTTTTAAAAGGTACGCTCACGGCTATTCCGGCCCAGCGTACCTGGTTTTCAATCTGCCACCCTGGAGGCCGCAGATGCCATAGAAATCAATGGGAGTCGGAAAGCACCAAAAGCTTATGTTCGATGCTGCCAGATATCCCATTGATTTCTATGGTTGAAAACAAGTTACGTTTACACCTAACATAAACCCAGACTCTAAACACACCTAATCTGCCGCCCCGACATCGCCGCATCTCCGCAACCTGAAGACATCCAGCAGGGAGCATCTTCTTCATACGATCGCCGCCGTAAACTGGAACTTGAATGCAAGTGACGCCATCCAAGATGGCGTCCCTTGCATTCCTATTGGTTGAAATATTTCAGTCAGCCAATAGGATTAGAGCTGCTAAAATCCTATTGGCTGTTCCAATCAGCCAATAGGATGAGAGCTCAATCCTATTGGCTGATTGGAACAGCCAATAGGATGAGAGCTGCTCAAATCCTATTGGCTGATTGGAACAGCCAATAAGATTTTAGCAGCTCTAATCCTATTGGCTGACTGAAATTTTATTATTTATGTAATTTAGTGTTTGTTTTTTTCTGTAATTTAGTACTTTTAATAATGTTTAATTGTATATTTAATTAATTTGAGTAGGGTTAGGTTTTTAATATGTAATTTATTTAATTTAATTGGTAGTTTAATTTAATTGTAGGATAATAGTTAGGGTAGGTTAATTAATAGTTTAATATAGTTTTTTTTAATTCTACAGCTAAGTTTAAATTTATTTGAAGATAGCGATGTTGTAATTTTAATTTAAAGTTAGCGGGTTGCTAGGTTTAGGGGTTAATAGCTTAATTTATTTTTTGGTGATGTGGGGGGCTGACGGTTTTGGGGTTAATAGGTTTAGTTAGTGGTAGTGATGTGGGAGGCCAGAGGTTTAGGGGTTAATACGTTGCGGCGGGGTCAGGGAGTGGCCGGATAGGGGTTAATAACTTTATTTAGGTTGCGGCGGGGTCGGGGAGCGGCGGGATAAGGGTTAATAACTTTATTTAGGTTGCGGCGGGGTCGGGGAGCGGCGGGATAGGGGTTAATAACTTTATTTAGGTTGCGGATGGGTCGGGTAGCGGCGGGATAGGGGTTAATAACTTTATTTAGGTTGCAGCGGTGTGGGGGAACGGCGGGATAAGGGTTAAACATTTTAGTATAGTGGCGGCATTTAGTGACAGGGTATAAATAACATTAGGAAAAAGCCGAAAAGACTTGAGATCGATGACTGCTAGTTAACAACAGTCCGATGCTCATCGTCTCGTACTTGGTGCGCATCTTTTTGCCGGCTTTCTTTATAAATAAGGAGAGCTTATTGAGATCCGCAGTCGCGATGTTAGGCGAGCGTACTGGTGCCGGCGAATGCAACAAAGTTGAGACTTTGATAAATATCCCCCAATGTACAAATCAGTTTCAGACTCCATTTCTGATAACCCAGATAAGCAATGGAGTTTTGTGGTTTTAAAATGTTAAAGGGACAGTCAAGTCCAAAAAAAACTTTCATTTTTCAAATAGGGCATGTAATTTTAAACAACTTTCCCATTTACTTTTATCAACAATTTTGCTTTGTTATCTTGGTATTCTAGTTGAAAGCAAACCTAGGAAGACACATATGATCATTTCTAAGCCCTTGAAGGCCGCCTCTATTTTATTTACTTTTCACAGCAGGGGAGAGCAAGCTCATGTAGGTCATATAGATAGCATTGTGAGCACGCCCGTGGCTAGTGGCAGACACTGCACTAATTGGCTAAAATGCAAGTCAATAGATAATAACTAA
Organism: Bombina bombina; assembly: GCF_027579735.1. NCBI lineage: Eukaryota > Metazoa > Chordata > Amphibia > Anura > Bombinatoridae > Bombina > Bombina bombina. The sequence continues at coordinate 1,098,104,923 of NC_069504.1, read as the reverse complement.
AAGTCATGTGATTAGGGGCGGTCAGAAGATGCTTAGATACAAGATAGTCACAGAAATAAAACGTGTATTAATATAACAGTGTTGGTTTTGCAAAACTGGGGAATGGGTAATAAAGGGATTATTTATCTTTTTAAACAACAAAAATTCTGGTGTTGACTGTCCCTTTAACCCAGACATGAATTCTAGCAGACAATAGTCCTTCTGCATTCTTCTAGCTACAAATAAACATGCTGTTTTTATATGGTATTTACTGAGTCTATGTGCAATCTTTAAACAGCTCCAGGCTCCCATCTGGCAGCAAACACAGAGATGTTATAATTATAGCAAATGTGTTCTGAGATGTAATGTTTGATTAGAGACTTCTTATGATCGTGTGTCATTGTATTTTGCACTTCATGCATATCAGGAGTGGGGAACCATTGGGCAAATCATATAAATGTTGTGGTGCTGGCATTTTTTTGTGTGAAACAAAGTATAGCTTGTAAATCATGTCTACAAATAAGTAAAAAAATATTTATTTATGGGACGTAATTGTATCTCTGTTCGAGCTTTCATAATCCCATAAAGAGCCATGGAAGTCAAAATTAAACTTTCAGCTGGAGCGCACAATTACAAAAATCGATCAATCATATTTACCTCTTTTCTCCTGGTATACTTTGTTGAAATGTAGCTCCTTTCATGATAACAAACCTAGATAGGCCTTGTTCTCTATAGGCCTTGGGTACTATATGAGCACTATATGGCAGCAATATCTGGGACAATGCAAAGACGAAAGGGAAGAGCGAAGGCGCCACAATAGTGCGGTATCACTGAGGTATGAAAAGATGTGCACAAAGGTATTCACTTCATACTCACAATAATTACAGCACTTAAAAAGTGCCAGAAGTGCGTACTGAACTCTCGCGAGCCGTTCAGATAGCTCACACAGGCGTAGCAGGTCCCAGTTTTGCCAAATGAATCTTCCGCCCAAACACAGGTGCGCTTGTAGTGGAATATGCAACCTGCTTACAACGGTAAGTGATGCAAAACTGCCCCAATCAGGGTGATGAATCGAAGATAAAATAGTCGTGCTGCTGAATGTCTAAAAACAATAGACTTTAATAAAAGCAAATGTTTAAAAAACGCGTTTCCCAGTCTACTCAGGACTGCTTCGTCAGGTGCACTAGATGGCAGTACTATTCCCTGACATGTAGTGCCCTAGATGCCTACCTAGGTATCTTTTACCAAGACACCTGCATGAGACTAACTCTGTTTACTCTTGTGGAAAGGATACTAAGAGAAAGAGGTCAATATGATAACAAGAGGTCAATTTCATATCAATTTGATATTGATATCAGAAGTTGTTTTTTGTTTAACTGTACATATGATCTAAACTGGGATGGCCAAGAGGGTGACACACATATGACTCTTGTCATTGCCTCATTAAATTTGTTCCACTAGCTCCCAGTACTACGCTGCTGCTCTGGAGCTGATTATTCCTTTTATACTTTTTTACCTTCCCCCCCATTGCCCTTACCCCCATTTAATCACTGGCCACCCCAAGAAACTTGTGTTTTGTGTTTTTAATCTTTTGATACAGTGGACTATATAGCCAATCAAAGCCATAACACCCACTGTTTTGTAGAATAGCATTCTCACCCTTGTTTACACTCATTAACGACCTGTTTGGGCTGTAAGTGAGCTTAAGCAGAGCCAAGACAGGGCTATTGTCCAATACAGCACTCTGTGGAGCTTCTGACTATTACAAATGTAATTTAAGACTTTTTTTTAAAGATACTCTCAAGGCTAACTCTGGAGTCTTGGACGGACTTTTAAGTAAATAAAAATCTGTTTAATTTTAAATTATATATATATATATATATATATATATATATATATATATATATATATATATATATATAAATTTGCTGTGATCTATAAACAAACGCAGGTCAGAGCTTAACAATAACTTGGGGAATTTCATGTTATTCTAAAAGTACCACAATTGTCTTGAAATTAAATATAGAACAATATGGAAATCACCCTAGACATGAAGACAAAAAAGGTCTATACATAAAGAAGAATTTTCTGGAATCACATAAACAAATGAACAACAAGTAAAAAAATTAAGTAGATCAACAAATTAAATGATTACAGATTAATTACAAAAAGTACAACATTAGTTAATTCAATAAAATCAATTTATTGCAAACAAAAGAGAGATCTACTAACATCATCAGATATAGGTACTCTAGAGTAGTGTTTCTCAACCACAGTCTTCAAGTACCCCCAACAGGCCAGGTTTTCATTGTAGCACAACCAGTGCGCAGGGGAAATAATCAACTTATAAGTGAGAGCATGTTAGTAACCGTGGTTACTGATCAGCTGATTACTTCACCTGTGCACTGGTTAAGCTATAAAACCTGGCTTGTTGGGGGTACTTGAGGAACGCGGTTGAGAAACACTGCTCTAGGGGAAGGCATGAAACAGCAGAATATAGTGAATGTCCTCTGAATATGGATCTCCCACTTTATCGCTATTATTACTGCATTTGTATTTTAATTTGCTCTCAGTATGTAGGAAAAACCTCAAATGAAGCAAAAGCAAAATCAATATCGATGTATCTTCAAAGCAGCGCAGCAAGCCATAATGGTATTGAACAACTGACTGTAGCAGAGATGAGGTTGTGTAATAAGATAGAGAAAAAACTCTAGAGTAACATCTAAACACTCCTCAGAAGTTACATCTCTTTATATGAAGTCTCAGGTGCATGAGACTTTCAATGTGTTTTATAGATTTGAGGCCTCAAACACTTTGTTCAGGAAGTTCAAAACTCTGAAAAACATCATTTAGTTTGGATAATGAATGTAATGTTTCCTATCCGCTACAGTGCTGCCCCACTTTGACTTTACACCATTTTGAAGGTGGACCTAGCTTTGGGCTTGAGTGGATTGTTATTTAACGCTCCTGCCCGAGCATTAACTGCGCTCAAAGTAAGCTTTTTGAGCTGGTTGGGTTGCATTTTCACTTACGCACCAACCTGACGAGTGCAAAAAGCTGAACTTAGAATATCACATGCGTGTTTACGCATTCCCTAATAGAAGTCAATCGGCAAAAAGAGTGTAAAAAAACTATCACCTAACTCACGCAAACCCGATCACATATTCTCATGTGCGCTAACCTGACTTGAAAATATGAATATTTCACATTCCAATGTTGTTCACATACAAGAATATGTTGTATTTATTCATAAATACATATTTATTTTTATATATATATATAAAATACAAAAAAGAGACGCACTCGCCGGGTCTTAATCCAAAGTGTGTTTAATACACCAAGTGGAACAGTGACGTTTCGGGGTAACTAGCCCCGTCCTCAGACCATAACAAATAAGTACATAAAAAGCAAACATTTAAAGCCTTACCCTCCACCAAGATTCTCTACCGGAAGTGACCATAGCGTTCCTCATGCGCCAGTGCGCATGATCGAGGGTGGTCATGGCAACCGGTAAACTATACTCACTGACTGACACAAGACTCCGGAACGTACGGACCCGCCCATCTGCACTCGTAGTGCCAAAGGTAGCCGTATGCGCCAGATCTGGTTACAATTCTGAAACACTATTTGTAAAATAAGGAGCAACATATTAAATACAATATAGAGGCCCATCAAACACAATTTTGTAATGTACACAGTATCCAATGTGATTGAGACTTAACCCTAATAAAAGTTATAATGGGCTATAATATTAGGCTATAGTAAACTACGTTGTTTGATAGAGGTATTCTATCCTGAGTGTATGACATTGAATGGCAAAATAATAACCTAAAAATCTGTTATTGAATGAGGGACAAAAATCATAGGAAACAGTGCCAATCTAGATTTACATTCAACCCATTTGGCGTAAGCGTATTGAGGGTATAAATCCATCTGGATTCTTTTTGTAGCAGTAGTTTGGCCCTGTCCCCCCCTCTGTTTGGTCTCGGGACATGATCGATTATAACATAACGTAAATTGGATACCGTATGGCCAGCCATCTCAAAGTGCCTAGCAATCGGTTGATCGGACTGACCTTTCTCAATTGCCGATCTGATCGCTGTGCGATGGTTGGCCATGCGTGTCCGCAGGTCATCAATGGTCTTGCCTACGTAATACAGACCACATGGACAGTGGATTAAATAAACAACATATTCAGTGGTGCATGTAACACGGTGCCTAATGAAGAATTTCTTATTAGTGTGTGGGTGTACAAAAAAACTTTGTGGCACTAAGGCCATTACATGTAGTACAACCCAAACATTTGAAACAGCCCGGTTTTGGCTGATTCAACCATGTTTGTTTCTTGTAGCACTACATACACAGTGGATAAACAGAATTTTTCAGCTGTATTGAAGAAAGACTGGGACATTGTGCAGTCGGATCATACTTTACCATTCACCAACATAGGACCACCGAGAGTCTGTTACAAAAGATCTAGATCCATACGTGATACTCTGGTCAAAGTGGATCCCATTGACTGCTACAAGAAACAAACATGGTTGAATCAGCCAAAACCGGGCTGTTTCAAATGTTTGGGTTGTACTACATGTAATGGCCTTAGTGACACAAAGTTTTTTGTACACCCACACACTAATAAGAAATTCTTCATTAGGCACCGTGTTACATGCACCACTGAATATGTTGTTTATTTAATCCACTGTCCATGTGATCTGTATTACGTAGGCAAGACCATTGATGACCTGCGGACACGCATGGCCAACCATCGCACAGCGATCAGATCGGCAATTGAGAAAGGTCAGTCCGATCAATCGGTTGCTAGGCACTTTGCGATGGCTGGCCATACGGTATCCAATTTACGTTATGTTATAATCGATCATGTCCCGAGACCAAACAGAGGGGGGGACAGGGCCAAACTACTGCTACAAAAAGAATCCAGATGGATTTATACCCTCAATACGCTTACGCCAAATGGGTTGAATGTAAATCTAGATTGGCACTGTTTCCTATGATTTTTGTCCCTCATTCAATAACGATTTTTAGGTTATTATTTTGCCATTCAATGTCATACACTCAGGATAGAATACCTCTATCAAACAACGTAGTTTACTATAGCCTAATATTATAGCCCATTATAACTTTTATTAGGGTTAAGTCTCAATCACATTGGATACTGTGTACATTACAAAATTGTGTTTGATGGGCCTCTATATTGTATTTAATATGTTGCTCCTTATTTTACAGATAGTGTTTCAGAATTGTAACCAGATCTGGCGCATACGGCTACCTTTGGCACTACGAGTGCAGATGGGCGGGTCCGTACGTTCCGGAGTCTTGTGTCAGTCAGTGAGTATAGTTTACCGGTTGCCATGACCACCCTCGATCATGCGCACTGGCGCATGAGGAACGCTATGGTCACTTCCGGTAGAGAATCTTGGTGGAGGGTAAGGCTTTAAATGTTTGCTTTTTATGTACTTATTTGTTATGGTCTGAGGACGGGGCTAGTTACCCCGAAACGTCACTGTTCCACTTGGTGTATTAAACACACTTTGGATTAAGACCCGGCGAGTGCGTCTCTTTTTTGTATTTTATGTCTGCTTTAGATGCACCCCGGGCAGCTGCTGCATATCTATTTGAGTGAGTGCGGATCTCCTAGAACTGTTATATATATATATATATATATATATATATATATATATATAAGTATCCAAACAGGTGCACTCACTGTGACACAAGGCATCCGCCGGGGTGCTGCGTAGAAAACAAATAGCAATATCCGTTCAACCCCTAAAGGCAGAGAAACGCTTCACTCTCCGGTCTTATCAAATATCCTTTATTAGGTATCCAGCATTAATTGACAAATCCCCCAAACGTTTCGATACCGGTTGGTATCTTTATCAATGGGTAATCAGAACATATCTATCCCAAAAGAAGGTTCCTAATACTAACCAAAAACCACTCACCTATATACACCTGTAAGGCGTCCCAGTCACTTCCGGTGTATCAGAAGCCGCCCACCCACGCGCATGCGTCCAGGAGTTCGCTAACCGCATGGCTAATTAGCATATCTAATTACGTAATGACGTTTGCGCTCCAACCGCGCATAGTTACTCCTGCTAATGCGCATGTCCGGGTGGCCAGAGTTCCGATACCACCGGACTAACTGTTACAAGTGTAACTACTATAACCTCATAAGTGAAAAAAACTAACTAACCAAATAAAATCTATAAAAATATTACAATTACCTGAGGTCTCAAAAACAGACTTGGTTCCTTATATCTACATCACTTTAGCGTATTGGTAAGATACTTATGCATTTTTATATACAGTTTGCTGAGCTATTCACTACTCCTTTACTATCTCATCTGTAATCTCCATAATGTCAATTTTACTAGATCAAATATGTTGTATTACAATTATCAATAAATCATATAACTTCTATGCCAACTGGAGTGCAGTGAGAAACTTTGTTATGGCCACAGCAATACACTGAACACAGTACTTTCAGAGACTTTATGAATACATATGATCTGGACCAGTCCATCTTCTTAGGTATTGATGACCTAGACCGATAAATCATGGACATCTCACTCAGAGAAAGACACCAAAGTCCATCTGTACATTCAGACTCTTAGGAGCCACTGTGTCCAGACGATAAATCCAGGAGGTCTCAACTTGGAGCAGTTTCGTATTCCTATCCCCTCCCCTTCGTAAGGGGGGCACATGATCAATGAGCATAGTCCTTAAACTAGCCACTGTGTGTCCTGCTTGGAGAAAATGTCTGGCAACCGGTTGGTCAGATGTTTTCTTGTCTATCGCTTGTCTAATCGCATGGCGATGATTAGCCATCCTCTCACGAAATGTAGTTGAGGTCTTACCCACATAGACAAGCGAACATGGGCACATTAGTATGTAAACCACGTAGGTACTCATACATGACAGTCTGTGCAAAATCTTGTACTTTCTCCCAGTGTGTGGGTGGTGAAAGAACATCTCTGTTAGCATACTATTGCACGTAGTGCAATCCCCACATCTGTAGTAGTGATGTCGCGAACCTAAAATTTTCGGTTCGCGAACCGCGGACTCGAACTTCCGGTATTGTTCGCGAACGCGTGAACCGCCATTGAATTCAATAGGCAGGCGAACTTTAAAACCTACAAGGACTCTTTCTGGCCACAATAGTGATGGAAAAGTTGTTTCAAGGGTCCTAACACCTGGACTGTTGCATGCTGGAGGGGGATCCCTGGCAAAACTCCCATGGAAAATTACATAGTTGATGCAGAGTCTGCTTTTAAGCCATTATGGGTCTAAATCAACTAACATTCCCAAAGTGGCTGTCTCAAAACATCCCGGACAGAAGATAGATTGATAGTGATAGATAGGATAGATAGATATACATAGATTGATAGTTAGATAGAATCGATAGAAGAGAAATAGATATATTTGTTAGATATATAATTACCCTAATAAATTCTAATAATCAAACATGCGTTCTTGGACCCAACTAGCTTGTGTCAATTAGTACTTTTCTTAGCACTTTAATCCCTGTTCCCCCCCCTATCGTGGGAGTTCTATATGGCCTGCCAGATTACCCTGAAAAATTATAATAATAAGACATGTGGTCTGCTACCTATTTTAACGAGGTTGTGTTTTAAGTACTACCATTCTTAGCACTTTAATCTCTGTAACTCCCCCTATTTGGTGAGGTCTATACGGCCTGGATGATTACCCATACAAAATATAATAATAAGACATCTGCTCTTGGTCTGCGACCCATGGTAACTATGTTGTGTTAATTAGTAATGTCCTTCGCATTTTAATAGCTGTTACTCATACTCACCCTATCGGTGGAGGTCTATATGGCCTGCATGATTACCCTTACAAAATATAACAACCAAACATATGTTCTGGGACCCATGGTAAGTAGGTTGTGTTATGTAGTACTGTTCTTTGCATTTTCATACCTGTTACAACACCAAATGGTGGCAGGTCTATCTGTCCTTCATGATTAGCTGCACCCAAACCCAAAAAAAAGCCGAGTGGTCTTAGACTAACACCCATGGCTAACTCTGTTGTTTCAATTAGTACTATTCTTAGCACTTTCATCCCTGTTACGGGCGGTCTACATGGCCATCATGATTAGCCGAACAAAATACTACAATCCAACCTTTGCTCAGTCTTCATAGGCCCTTCATTGTCTGTATTTTGATAGTACAGTTCTTATTATTTTTATAGCTGATACAACACCGAATGTTGTCAGCTCTATATGGCCTGCATGATTAGCTGCACCCAATACAAAAATAAATCCAAGCGGTCTTGGATTAACACCCATGGCTAACTCTGTTGTTAAAAGTAGTACTATTCTTAGCACTTTCATCTCATCATCCCTGTTACTTCCAGGACTCTCTGTGGTGGTGGTCTACATGGCCATCATGATTAGCCTAACCAAATACTACAATCCAACCTTGGCTCAGTCTTCCTAAGGCCCTTCATTGGCTGTATTTTGCTAGTACTGTTCTTATTACTATGGTGGTCTACATGGCCATCATGATTAGCCTAACCAAATACTACAATCCAACCTTGGCTCAGTCTTCCTAAGGCCCTTCATTGGCTGTATTTTGGTAGTACTGTTCTTATTAGTTTAATAGCTGATACGACACCGAATGTTGTCAGCTCTATATGGCCTGCATGAATAGCCGCACCCAAAGCCAAAAAAAAGCCAAGCGGTTTTGCACTAACACCCATGGCTAACTCTGTTGTTTCAAGTTCTACTATTCTTAGCTCTTTCATCTCATCATCCCTGTTACTTCCAGGACTCTCGGTGGTGGTGGTCTACATGGCCATCATGATTAGCCTAACCAAATACTACAATCCAACCTTGGCCCAGTCTTCCTAAGGCCCTTCATTGGCTGTATTTTGGAAGTACTGTTCTTATTAGTTTAATAGCTGATACGACACCGAATGTTGTCAGCTCTATATGGCCTGCATGAATAGCCGCACCCAAAGCCAAAAAAAAGCCAAGCGGTTTTGCACTAAAACCCATGGCTAACTCTGTTGTTTCAAGTTCTACTATTCTTAGCTCTTTCATCTTATCATCCCTGTTACTTCCAGGACTCTCGGTGGTGGTGGTCTACATGGCCATCATGATTAGCCTAACCAAATACTACAATCCAACCTTGGCCCAGTCTTCCTAAGGCCCTTCATTGGCTGTATTTTGGTAGTACAGTTATTATTTTTATAGCTGATACAACACCGAATGTTGTCAGCTCTATATGGCCTGCATGATTAGCTGCACCCAATACAAAAATAAATCCAAGCGGTCTTGGATTAACACCCATGGCTAACTCTGTTGTTTCAAGTAGTACTATTCTTAGCACTTTCATCTCATCATCCCTGTTACTTCCAGGACTCTCGGTGGTGGTGGTCTACATGGCCATCATGATTAGCCTAACCAAATACTACAATCCAACCTTGGCTCAGTCTTCCTAAGGCCCTTCATTGGCTGTATTTTGCTAGTACTGTTCTTATTACTATGGTGGTCTACATGGCCATCATGATTAGCCTAACCAAATACTACAATCCAACCTTGGCTCAGTCTTCCTAAGGCCCTTCATTGGCTGTATTTTGGTAGTACTGTTCTTATTAGTTTAATAGCTGATACGACACCGAATGTTGTCAGCTCTATATGGCCTGCATGAATAGCCGCACCCAAAGCCAAAAAAAAGCCAAGCGGTTTTGCACTAACACCCATGGCTAACTCTGTTGTTTCAACTTCTACTATTCTTAGCACTTTCATCTCATCATCCCTGTTACTTCCAGGACTCTCGGTGGTGGTGGTCTACATGGCCATCAGGATTAGCCTAACCAAATACTACAATCCAACCTTGGCTCAGTCTTCCTAAGGCACTTCATTGGCTGTATTTTGCTAGTACTGTTCTTATTACTACATGGTGGTCTACATGGCCATCATGATTAGCCTAACCAAATACTACAATCCAACCTTGGCTCAGTCTTCCTAAGGCCCTTCATTGGCTGTATTTTGGTAGTACTGTTCTTATTAGTTTAATAGCTGATACGACACCGAATGTTGTCAGCTCTATATGGCCTGCATGAATAGCCGCACCCAAAGCCAAAAAAAAGCCAAGCGGTTTTGCACTAACACCCATGGCTAACTCTGTTGTTTCAAGTTCTACTATTCTTAGCTCTTTCATCTCATCATCCCTGTTACTTCCAGGACTCTCGGTGGTGGTGGTCTACATGGCCATCATGATTAGCCTAACCAAATACTACAATCCAACCTTGGCTCAGTCTTCCTAAGGCCCTTCATTGGCTGTATTTTGGTAGTACTGTCATCCTTTTGAACAAAAGATTACAGTAAAGGCATTGATTTTAGAAACCCACAGATCATTATTTGCAACCGTGAATTTAGAAAAAAAAATTGATTACACACCCGTCACACTTATTTATGCTCAGGCCTTTTTAATACGAGGGTCCCGGAGCCTCAACCGAAACAGCATGAAAGAGGAGATATGTCATCCTTTTGAATAAAAGATTACAGGAAGGCATTGATTTTAGAAACCCACAGATCATTATTTGCAACCGTGAATTTAGAAAAAAAAATTGATTACACAGCCGTCACACTTATTTATGCTCAGGCCTTTTTAATACGAGGGTCCCGGAGCCTCAACCGAAACAACAGCATGAAAGAGGAGATATGTCATCCTTTTGAATAAAAGATTACAGGAAAGGCATTGATTTTAGAAAGCCACAGATCATTATTTGCAACCATGAAATTACACAAAAACATTGATTAGACAGCCGTGACACTTATTTATGCTCAGGCCTTTTTAATACGAGGGTCCCGGAGGCTCAACCGAAACAACAGCATGAAAGAGGAGATATGTCATCCTTTTGAATAAAAGATTACAGGAAAGGCATTGATTTTAGAAACCCACAGATCATTATTTGCAACCGTGAAATTAGACAAAAACATTGATTAGACAGCCGTGACACTTATTTATGCTCAGGCCTTTTTAATACGAGGGTCCCGGAGGCTCAACCGAAACAACAGCATGAAAGAGGAGATATGTCATCCTTTTGAATAAAAGATTACAGGAAAGGCATTGATTTTAGAAACCCACAGATCATTATTTGCAACCGTGAAATTAGACAAAAACATTGATTAGACAGCCGTGACACTTATTTATGCTCAGGCCTTTTTAATACGAGGGTCCCGGAGGCTCAACCGAAACAACAGCATGAAAGAGGAGATATGTCATACTTTTGAATAAAAGATTACAGGAAAGGCATTGATTTTAGAAACCCACAGATCATTATTTGCAACCGTGAAATTAGAAAAAAAAATTGATTACACACCCGTGACACTTATTTATGCTCAGGCCTTTTTAATACGATGGTCCCGGAGCCTCAACCGAAACAACAGCATGAAAGAGGAGATATGTCATACTTTTGAATAAAAGATTACAGGAAAGGCATTGATTTTAGAAACCCACGGATCATTTATATGACCCGTGTAATAGAAAAAAACATTCATTAGACACCGGTTACACTTATTTATCCTCAGGCCTTGTTAATACGAGGGTCCCGGAGCCGCAACTGAAACAACAGCATGAAAGAGGACATATGTCAATCTTTTTGAATTATAGATTACAGGAAAGGCATTGATTTTAGAAACACTGAGATAATTACTTGCAACCGGGAAATCAAAAAAAAAATTGAACAGACACCCAGTACACTTTATTATCCATAGGCCTTTTCAGCAGAGGCTCCAGGACCCTCAACAAAAACAAGAGCAGGGAGCTGGGCATAGGAGTACAATGGAGTGTGACAATAATAATCTGAAGGTGAAGATTGCATAGTTGTGGCATTTTAATTTTGTTATCGTGGGAACTTAGTACTTGCAATGACCTTGCTCTGGTGAATCCATATTGCAAATGTGTTATTTAAGGCACTGTTTGTCTATTTTTTTTAATATCAGCATTTGTTAAATGAAGCTCAACTTAGGCTGGTGAGAAACGACCTTTCTTCTGGCTGTTTGCAAATGTTGTGGCTCTGGACAAACATGTGAATAAGGGGCCATCAGCCATATTCTGCACGCAACCCCTTTGATGATTGACGATAAACATGTGTCACCTGCAAGCAGAGCTCGTTACTTCTGTCTAAATCATCTTCCTTGTATGGACAGGCCACTGTTTCCCACAGCAAGTACGAATTTTGAAATACAAGATTGTCTTGAGTATGGTAGGAAACCAAAGTTTATTTAATTCAGTACTATCTATCACCACAAAAAATGAACTTCTTGAAGCAACAAAAATGCCAGCAATTTCATGTGCTTATGGATGACAAGGACGTCATGTCCTTTGGTGCACAGAGATGGAGACGATTTTTGCCCTCCCTGTACACTACCCAGATGTCTCAAACATCACCAGAAACACAATACAGCCACTCTTGTGAAGTTCCTGGTGTTCCGGTAGCCATCTCTTTGCGCCCCTAAAGGAATACTTTATCAGTGTTTTTGTATACATCTGACAATAGCTTCGGAGACTGTGGTGACGCACATGTTATTTACTGTTGTTCCAGCTGTGGCAATATCAATTGGCATGAAAAAGTTAAGATTTGTGGGTTGTGGAGCCTATAGCTGTTAAGGTAGGACGTGTGTTTGAGGAGCTCCAGGTCTTACAAGTTACTTTGGAGTTAGTTTTCAACCTTAATTTAATTTTCTTTTTGGGATTCATAGTCACACTTTCTGGGGCTATCCAAGAGGAGCCTGGTAAAAGCAGTAGTAGTCACCCCTTATATCAGTGTTTTTGTATACATCCGACAATAGCTTCGGAGACTGTGGTGACGCACATGTTATTTACTGTTGTTCCAGCTGTGGCAATATCAATTGGCATGAAAAAGTTAAGATTTGTGGGTTGTGGAGCCTATAGCTGTTAAGGTAGGACGTGTGTTTGAGGAGCTCCAGGTCTTACAAGTTACTTTGGAGTTAGTTTTCAACCTTAATTTAATTTTCTTTTTGGGATTCATAGTCACACTTTCTGGGGCTATCCAAGAGGAGCCTGGTAAAAGCAGTAGTAGTCACCCCTTATATCAACGGGTACGGAGACCTGTTTTTTGCGTTTCCAATATTGCGCCGTACCCCAAACTAATCCTGAATGAAAAAAAAATTTTTAAATTTGGACTAGTGACGCACATTTTATGCACGCTGTGGCAATTGCAATTTGCAATAAAAATAATCTGCTAACAACAACCACTACCTACGACCACACCTGACTCCTGAAGTCATGCTTCAGTTATTAAGTCAAGTTAAATTAATTTTTTTTTCTTTATTATGCGCAGCAGAGGCTCCAGGACCCTCGACAAAACCAGCAGCAGGAAAGAGGACATATGGCATCCTTTTGAAAAAAATGATTATAGGAAAGGCATTGATTTTAGAAACACAGAGATCATTAGTTGCAACCGTGAAATCACAAAAAACTTTGATTATACACCAAGTACACTTATTTATCCTTAGGCCTTTTTAGCAGAGGCTCCAGGACCCTCCACAAAACCAGCAGCATGAAAGAGGACATATGGCATCCTTTAGAAAATTAGATTACAGGAAAGGCATTGATTTTAGAAACACAGAGATCATTAGTTGCAACCGTGAAATCACAAAAAACTTCGATTATACACCAAGTGCACTTATTTATCCTTAGGCCTTTTTAGCAGAGGCTCCAGGACCCTCCACAAAACCAGCAGCATGAAAGAGGACATATGGCATACTTTAGAAAATTAGATTACAGGAAAGGCATTGATTTTAGAAACACAGAGATCATTAGTTGCAACCGTGAAATCTAAAAAAACATAGATTATACACCCAGTACACTTATTTATCCTTAGGCCTTTTTAGAAGAGTGTCCCGGAGCCTCAACAGAAAGAACAGCATGAAAGAGGACATATGGCATCCTTTTGAAAAATAGATTACAGGAAAGGCATTGATTTTAGAAAGACAGAAAAAAATTGTTACAAACGGGAAATCTAAAAAAACATTGAATAGACACCCAGTACACTTCTTTATCCTTCGGCCTTTTGAGCAGAGGCTCCAGGACACTCAACAAAACCAGCAGTAGGAAAGAGGACATATGGCATCCTTTGTGAAAAAAAGATTATAGGAAAGGCATTGATTTTAGAAACCCGGGGATAATTTGTTGCAACCGTGAATTTGAATTAAAAAAAAAAGATTGGATGGACACCAGGTACAATTCTTTATCCATAATGCCTTTTTATAAGAGGGTCCAGGACCCTCAAACAAAAAACCAGCAGGAAAGAGGACATATGGCATACTTTTGAACAATACAGTAAGAGTACAGGAAAGGCATTGATTTTAGAATCCCATAGATAATTTTTTGCAAATGTAAATTTGAATCAAAAAAATGATTTGATGGACACCCAGTACACCACTTTCTCCTTAGGCCTTTTTATAAGAGGGTCCTGGACCCTCAAAAAAAAACACCAGCAGGAAAGAGGACATATGGCATACTTTTGAAAATTAGATTACAGGAAAGGCATTGATGTTAGAAACACAGAGATCAGTTATATGACCCAGGAAATAGAAAAAAAACATTGATTGGACACCCAGTACACTTCTTTATCCTTAGGCCTTTTTAAAAGAGTGTCCCGGAGCCTCAACAGAAAGAACAGCATGAAAGAGGACATATGGCATCCTTTTGAAAAATAGATTACAGGAAAGGCATTGATTTTTGAAAGACAGAAAAAATAAGTTACAACTGTGAAATCTAAAAAAACATTGAATAGACACCCAGTACACTTCTTTATCCTTCGGCCTTTTTAGCAGACGCTCCAGGACACTCAACAAAACCAGCAGTAGGAAAGAGGACATATGGCATCCTTTGTGAAAAAAAGATTATAGGAAAGGCATTGATTTTAGAAACCCGGGGATAATTTGTTGCAACCGTGAATTTGAATTAAAAAAAAAAGATTGGATGGACACCAGGTACAATTCTTTATCCATAATGCCTTTTTATAAGAGGGTCCAGGACCCTCAAACAAAAAACCAGCAGGAAAGAGGACATATGGCATACTTTTGAACAATAGAGTACAGGAAAGGCATAGATTTTAGAAACCCATAAAAAAAAAAATTAAAATGTAAATTTGAATAAAAAAAATGATTCGATGGACAGCCAGTACACCTCTTTCTCCTTAGGCCTTTCTATAAGAGGGTCCTGGATCCTCAAAAAAAACACCAGCAGGAAAGAGGACGTATGGCATCCTTTTGAACAATAGAGTACAGGTACAGCATTGATTTTACAAACCCAGAGATCATTTTGGTCAATTGTTAAATAGAAAAATAAAAATGAGTGGCCAACCAGTACACCTCTTTCTCCTTAGGCCTTTTTATAAGATGGTCCTGGACACTCAAAAAAAACACCAGCAGGAAAGAGGACGTATGGCATCCTTTTGAACAATAGAGTACAGGTACGGCATTGTTTTTACAAAACCAGAGATAATTTAGGTCAAATGAGAAATAGAAAATAAAAATGAGTGGACACCCAGTACACCTCTTTCACCTTAGGCCTTTTTATAAGAGTGTCCAGGACCCTCAAACAAAATACCAGCAGGAAAGAGAACATATGGCATACTTTGGAACAATAGAGTACTGGTACGGCATTGATTTGTGAAACCCACAGATAATTGTTTGTAAAAGTGAAATAGCACCAAAAACCATGCTTGGACTCCCACTCCAGGTCGTTCACCTTCAGCTTTTTTATAAGAGGGTCCAGCACCCTCAACAGAAACAACTGCAGGAAACACCACCACATATGCCATCCTTTTGCACAAGCGAGTACAGGTATGGCATCCATTTTAGAAACCCAAAGATAATTGAGAGGAACCAGGAACATTTTTATAAAAACTGGATGGGGCAACCATTACTACAGGTCGTTCTCCTTCAGCCTTTTTATATCATGGGCCACGACCCGCAACAGGCACAACAGCATGAAACAAAACATATGCCACCCTTTTGCACAATAGAGTACAGGTATGTCATAGATGGAACACGGAGATAATTTAGATCAACCAAGAGACGGATAAAGATGCTTGGTCGGTCCTACTCTTTCAAATTTGTTGCATTTTGCGTTCAATTGAATGGTCCACCGGATATGAGTGGTGTGTAAAGTTGTACAATTCGTAACAGTTTAATCACTAGTGTTATGTGCCTTATTTTTTTTATTTGAGTTTTGTACCCACAGAGATGCAGCAGAGGCCAGAAAAATTAGGAATGTACAAATGACTGAAACATTGGGGTATTGTTGGAGCAACTGCTGTAGCAGCGGCCAGAAAAATCGATGTTTGTAAAACATTTCTAAAGTGCCCTAAAAGCTTGTGGCTTGAACACTAGTTGTTGGCGGATAAGTCAAGCAAGTCCTCCGTCTTTATAACCAAAAAAAAAGGCCAGCCTGTGTACCAGTTGTAGCCCAAGGCAGCTCATATCATCATCAGTAGTTTTTTTTTTTTTTTTTTTTTTTTTCTTGTTTTTTTTCATTTTAAACTTTTTATTGAAAGGTTCAGAAGCATACAGTATTATATGACAAGGTGTACAGATATAGCTTTGCTTCACATTATCTACTCATATATTTAACATATTATTAACATCTTAACTGCAGAAAAGAACTCCTAGTTTTTAGGATTTTAAAAATAAAAATAAAACAAAGGAAAGAAAGAAGAAGGGAGAACCCAGAGCATATATGTACTTGTGTTTGAATGGTTAATTGAAAATTTTGCATTCCATTGCTAAGCTGGTATCTAAGACTACATATTACCTTGTTGTGATTACTGAGGCTCTCGGCTACTACTCACACTGTGAAACCGGGTCAGGTATTTCTGTACTCGTCCCATATGAATCGTATTGAGTCTAAGTCGTCTTTTCGGTTGGTCAGCTTGAAGTGGTATTTCTCTAATGTAAGTGCATGTGTTACTGTAGCTTTCCATGCCTCCACTGAAGGAAGATCTGGCTTCTTCCAGTTTAATGGTATTAATTTTTTCCCTGAATTAACCATGATTGTCAAAAGTGTTAGTCTAAATTTACAAGTTATTTTAGGGAATGAGTTAAAAAGAAGAGTCCAGATGTTAAGTGGTAAGGACACCTGCAAGACTTTCTCAATTTCTCTTTTGATTGCCTCCCAGTAGTCTTTTACTATTGGGCATTGCCACCAGATGTGGTATGGCGTGCCCCTTTCTTGACAGCCTCTCCAGCACATGTCTGAAACTGTAGGAAAAATTTGGTGTAGGCGTACTGGTGTATAATACCACCTGCACATCAGTTTCAAATTCATCTCTTGGATAGAGATGGATGAGGAAGCCTTACTCATACGTGTGAATATATCACACCATGTCTGTCTAGGCATCGAGCTTTCTGATTCCTTCTCCCATGCGCTGACATAGGATGGCAGTGTTTTAGAGTATGTGACTAAAATTTGTTTATGTGTAAGAGACAATATTCCCCGGTTTGGGAGGGGGTTGATACATATATTCTCAAATGGGGTGAGAGATCGAGTTAGTTGTGCTTTGAACGGGTGTGTGGTGAGAAAGTGGGATATTTGCAAATACGCAAGCCAATCTTGAAATCTAGGGCCATGTTTAGCAATAAGTTCTTCTTGTGATTTCGGTTTTCCTGCTACGTAAAATTCACAGACAGGCAGAGATTCTCGTATACTTAAGGGATATTCCCCTTTTTTATAAGGTTAATTGGATGGAGAGTGTTCCCCACTAATGGGGTTAGCGGGGAGTATGTCGAGGAGATGTGCGGGTGTTTCTTAATAATCCTGTCCCAACATTTGTAAGTTTCCCATGTCGATGTGGCTACGGTTTTGGGGAGTACTCTTTGACTGGGAGGGAGCCAGCAGAAGCCTCCTAGCGGAGTATTGTTAGCTAACTGATGTTCTAGCTGAACCCATTCTTTATTGACTGCATTCTTGCACCAGTCAACAATTCTGGTCAGATAGGTTGCCTGCCTGTAGTGTTGTAGGTTTGGGGCCCCCATGCCTCCTAATTCTCTTGGACGGTAAAGTGTCGCTGTTGCTATTCGTGGGCGCTTATTTGCCCATATAAACTTGGTAAGCATTTTTTGTATCTGGTGAATTGTTTGTTCAGGGAGGGGAATGGGCAAGGTTTGCATATAATACAATATTTTTGGTAATATGACCATTTTGATCGCGTTAAGTCTACCGAGCCAAGAAAGGAATTTATTATTCCAAGTCCTTAGTAATGAGGATACATGTAGTTTAAGTGAGTTATAATTAAGTAGTAAAATATCAGAGACATTAGGGGAGATATGTACCCCAAGGTACTTTATCGCTTTATCTTGGATTCTGAATTGAAATTGCTGTTGTAAAGTTTTTACTGTCACTGGCTCTAAGTTAATACCCAATAATTCAGATTTAGATATGTTTATGCTGAAATTGGAGTAGAGGCCATACTCTTGTATCAAGTGAATAAGGGTGGGGACAGACTTGCTAGGATGTGTTAGTGTGGTAAATATGTCATCTGCATACATTGTGATTTTGTATTCCGACTGTCCTATCTGATGTCCTGTTATGTGTTCGTTATCTCTAACATATGAGGCTAATACTTCCATCGATAGCACAAAAAGTAGTGGGGACAGGGGGCAGCCCTGCCTCGTACCATTTGTTATTGGGAAAGGGTCTGAGACTGAGTCATTGAGTTTAACTTTTGCTTGTGGGGTGTTATATAATGAAAATATCTTCCCTATTAATTCCTGATCAAACCCAAATTTAGATAAAACTTGCTTTAGAAAGTTCCAACTGAGCCTATCAAAGGCTTTCTCCGCATCCATTGAAATGAATGCGGAGGGCGTGTGCGTACGGTGTGCATGTTCCATTAGCGCTAAAAGTTTAGTAGTGTTGTCTCGTGTCTCTCGTGTTGGTGTAAAACCGGCCTGGTTAATGTGGACTATTTGGGGAAGGACTTTATTAATACGTGCTGTTAAAATTTTGGCATATAATTTTATGTCCACATTCAGCAATGAGATTGGACGGAAATTTGCTGGGGTGTCTGGAGACTTCCCTGGTTTAGGGACTACTGAGATTTGTGCTTCTAGCATAGAGGGAGGGAACGGGTTATTACCTGTTACTTCATTAAAGAGGGATGTTAGGTGGGGTGTTAGGTTTTGGGAGAAGAGCTTATAATATTTTGAAGAGAAGCCATCAGGGCCCGGGCTCTTCCCATTTTGTAATGTGCTAATCGCATGCTGTATTTCGTGCGCCGTGATGGGTTTCTTTAAATCTTGCAATTGGTCTTGTGTGATTTGGGGAATATTACACTTTGCTACATATGACTTGAGATTTGTGAGGTGTTCCCCTGAGGGAGGTGTTTTGGAAATGTTATATAGATTAATATAATATTCCCTAAAACTATCTAGTATTTCTTTTGTTGTGGTTAGAGGACTCTGACTTTGTGGTTTCCTAATCTCGTAGATATATGACTTAAACCGCTTCTTTTTTAGTGCCCTCGCTAGCAGTTTGCCTGCTCTATTGCTCTCATAATAAAACATGCTGTTTGTTTTCCGCTGTAGGCTATGGTACTCTATATCTAAAAAACTGTCTAGGGCTGTACGGGCCGCTTGGTATTTCTGAAATATTTCTAGATTATTTGGATTTTGTTTTATTGCCAGGTCCAATCGGGAAAATTCATCAGTCAAGTCTTTATATTGTTGCCTCATCTGACGCTGTCTCTGGGCTTTTAACTTTATTAGTTCCCCTCTCAATACACTTTTATGTGCCTCCCAAATCATATATTTGTTATTTATAGAATTTTCATTGTGTGTGAAATATTCTGTGATCAGTGTTGATATCTTCAATTGGGTGTCTGGGTCATTCAGTAAAGTGTCATCTAACTTCCAAAGAAACGCATCTGACTGCGCTTCTGGCCAAGAGAATTTCAGTTTTACCGCCGAATGGTCTGACCATGCCGTCGGGGAGATATCACAGTTATGGACATTAGGGAGGCCTTTCTGATTAGTGAAGATATAGTCCAATCTACTATGTGTCTTGTTGGGGCTAGAATAAAAAGTGTAGTCCTTTGTGTCTGGGTGTATAAGGCGCCAAAGGTCATATAAGTTAAGGTCTTTTAGGTTTCTCCATAATGTTGTAGTGGTTTTTTTGGATACCATTATTTTAGGATTGGAACTATCTTTATAGGGCTGGAGGGGGAAATTCAGATCTCCTGCTAGAAACACTGGACCTACTGCCAAATCTAACGTCATCCTAAACATAGTGCGGAAGAAAGAATTCTGCTTGGTATTTGGTGCGTATATATTTACTAACGTTATAGGTCTTCCATACAACAGTCCAGTTAGACCTAGGAATCTACCCTCTTTGTCTTTACTGATATGTGAAGTCGTGAACGGGAGGTCCTTTTTGATTAGGATGCTCACTCCTGCTTTCTTATGGGGTCCTGAGCTGTGGTAATGTGTGGTGTATGTTTTCCCTAGATATTTTGGTTCTCTATGATGTTGAAAATGAGTCTCCTGCAAAAATATAATATCTGCATGTCACTTAGCTAGGTCTGATAGTGCCTTGCTGCGTTTGTGAGGTGAGTTCAGCCCTTTAGCATTCTGCGTTAGTAAAGTCAGATGGTGTGTGTGTTTATTTGTATGTCTCGACATCTTTACCTATACTTGATAGAACTTGATCAGGAATGCTGCATTGTACATTGCTCTGGGTTCGGGAGAAAAAGTTTGAACACAGGTTTTTCTGCAAAACAAAAAATTAACAGTGAGAACTAAGTTGTGCATTAGTGTAAACATATAACAAACAAACGTATATACTGAAATTTTAGTATATGGATTACAATACAAGTCTCTCTTCCTAACATAGGGTATATTGAGAGAATACATGGGGGATTTGGTGTTGCAAGCCCCTAGGTCTCATCTAACAGGATCTCCTTCATTCTGGTAAATAAACAATTTCAAACTGAAAGGCAATACTAACAATAAACTATCTTGATATAAGGCCCTGTAATTAAATATTGTCTACAATTCAAGACACCTCTGTGGAAACAGTTAAGTTAGTAACAGGTGATCTGTGTGGTATGGGAATCAAAGTTTTCCCTTTTTTTGTGGAAACAGTCTGCCAATTCGGGATTCTGTCGCTAGGTCTTTTGGCTGAGGACTGGGTAGCGCCATTGTCTGACGTTGACTTTATAGGTTCAATGTCCAGAGATGAACAGAAAGACGCTATTTCATCTGGTGTTTTACAGATCAGTCTGATATTATCTTGAATGACCCAAATCTGTGCTGGGAAACCCCAACGGTAGGGGATCTTCTTGTTTCTTAATGCAGTAGTCAGAGGGGAGAATGCCTTTCTCTTCTGCAAAGTCTCATATGACAAGTCCTGATAGAACTGCAATACAGTACCTCTAAAGCGGATTGGCTGGTTTTTGCGTGTCTGGTTTAAGATCATTTCTTTCTCTAGAAAATTCTTGAACCTGATGATAATGTCCCTGGGTGGTGCTGTACTGGGGGGTTTAGGACGAAGTGATCGATGTGTTCTCACCCATTGTATGTCCGTTGTGTGTGAAGTTTCTTTTACATGCTGAAACAGGGCTTGTAGATAGACTGGAAAATCTCGAGGTAAAACTTCCTCTGGTACTCCTCTAATTCTAATGTTTTTCCGCCGACTGCGGTTTTCCATGTGTTCCATTTTTTCTTGGAGGGTTTGAATGACATCTTGCTGAGTATTGACCTGTTCAGTCAAGACTTGGACTTCTTCCCTCAGTTGGTCATGGTTGCTTTCTAGGGATTCAACTTGAAAACCAAGTGTATGGATGTCTTGAGATAAGGTGGCAAGTTCTTCCCTAATACACGTACGAACTATATCAGCTATATCTTGCTTTGATGGCAGATTACTTAAGAAAGATGCTTGCATTTGCGGCTCAGGAGTTGTCACCGTGGCCTTGTGTTGGGAGTTCTGAGAAGGTGTAGGTGATTGCGCTCCGGAGTTGGCTTCACTATGCAATGGTTCCATTACATCTGTGGCCTGTAAGTATGATGTCATGGTGAGAGTTTTTAAGGGTGTCTGCTTAGTTGTCTTATCAGTTCTAATGTTGCGTCTTGCCGCCATGTTTAATACTGAGAATTCTCAGGAAGTGTTTCTGTTGCTGTGTGTACTGCAGAGTTTTTATCCCTTAAAATCACTGTTTGCCAGAGTGATATTTATAGTTATGAATTATTATTAAGTTTCTGCCGCTGATGCTTCTATGCTTCTGTACCTAGCATCTCAGAAGTAGAGACACGTGTCACAGGGAAACCTTTCTTTACTTTAACTGCTTTTCATGCTGATTTCATTTCCCCGACTTTGTCAGTGATATTCTCCCTTTATTTATGTGCCTTTTCTTCGTATAACACCCGCTGCATGTGTGGGTGGGTACGTGTTTAGCTGCTAACGGGCCTTTTAGTCTTTTTAGCAGAGATAGTAATATATGTGTCGTAGCGGTTAACTGTTTTGCCTGTACTATGTTCCCAGCCTTTTATATCAGAAGGGCTCACCTTTGCCACATGTTCCGTTCACGGAGCGATAGCCTGTCAGCTTCCTGGTTTATCTGTTAATGTGGTCTTACTGCTGGGGTTCTTAGTTTGTCTGTGCAGTTCGTTACTCTGCGGGTACAAAGGTAGGCCTCTGGTGGCGTTTCAGTTTCACTTCCGTTATGGCGCAGCTACTTTGGAGATGTATCGAGATAGTTCTTCTAAATGTCCACCGGCGTGTCACATCTTATTGCAAAGGGTCTCATCTTGAAGCCTAGGTGTTTAGATTGCCTCTACTTTTTCTTTTTTGCAGTTTTACAAATATCCACCCAGAATAAACGTATTATTTCAGGGCATCATGCACGGAGCTCCGGTTTTACACTGCTCTCATGGCAGCTTCCGGCTCCGCCCCTCATCATCAGTAGTTTTTTATTCAAATGTATCGCCCAATGCCAGTCCCTTCGGGATCCAGCCCTCATTCATTTTTATAAAAGTGAGATAGTCAAGGCTTTTTTGACCTAGGCGACTTCTCTTCTCAGTGACAAAACCTCCTGCTGCACTAAAAGTCCTTTCGGACAGGACACTTGAAGCGGGGCAGGCCAGAAGTTCCATTGCAAATTGGGATAGCTCAGGCCACAAGTCCAGCCTGCACACCCAGTAGTCAAGGGGTCCATCGCTCCTGAGAGTGTCGAGATCCGCAGTTAAAGCTAGGTTGAGTCTTTCTCTAAGGCTGGATCCCGAAAGGCTCTGATGGTGCATGGGAGTTAAAAAGGTACGCATGTCCTCCATCAACAAGACGTCAGGAAAGCGCCCGGTCCTTGCCGCCGTGGTCGTGGGAGGAGGAGGATTAATTTCATCTCTTCCCCTGTTACATTCCCGTGGTGCTGTGACATCACCCTTATACGCTGTATAAAGCATAGTTTTTAATTTATTAGGAAAATGCTCCATCCTTTCCGACTTGCGGGAATTTGGTAACATTTCAGGCACTTTATGCTTATACCGGGGGTCGAGGAGCGTGGACACCCAGTACAGGTCGTTCTCCTTCAGCTTTTTTATACGAGGGTCCCTCAACAGGCACGACAGCATGAAAGAACCCATTTGAACAAGGTTGGATGCTGAGCTAATCATGTCGCGTTCCTCCTCCTCACTGATCTCACTGATGGTATCTTCTTCCCCCCAGCCACGTACAACACCACGGGTACCAGAGAGGTGACAACAACTAGCACCCTGGGATGACTGTTGTGCTCGGTCTTCCTCCTCCTCATGCTCCCCAAAGCCACATTCCTCCTCTCACTCCTCTTCCTCACAATCCTCTTCCTGCGTTGCCGCAGGTCCAGCAAGCAATGCTGATTCGGCTGTTTGTGGGGGTGATGGACACCACAACTCTTCCTCTTCACGCTCATCTACTGCCTGATCCAGCACTCTTCGCAGGGCACGCTCCAGGAAGAAAACAAATGGTATGATGTCGCTGATGGTGCCTTCGGTGCGACTGACAAGGTTTGTCACCTCCTCAAAAGGACGCATGAGCCTACAGGCATTGCCCATGAGCGTCCAGTAATTTGGCAAAAATATCCCCAGCTCCCCAGAGGCTGTCCTAGCACCCCGGTCATACAAATACTCATTAATAGCTTTTTCTTGTTGGAGCAGGCGGTCAAACATTAGGAGTGTTGAATTCCACAGTGTCGGGCTGTCGCAAATCAAGCGCCTCACTGGCAGGTTGTTTCGACGCTGGATATCAGACAAGTGCGCCATGGCCGTGTAGGAACGCCTGAAATGGCCACACACCTTCCTGGCCTGCTTCAGGATGTCCTGTAAGCCTGGGTACTTATGGACAAATCGTTGTACAATCAGATTACACACATGTGCCATGCACGGCACATGTGTCAACTTGCCCAATTTCAATGCCGCCACCAAATTACTTCCATTGTCAGAAACAACCTTGCCAATCTCCAGTTGGTGCGGAGTCAGCCACTGATCCACCTGTGCGTTCAGGGCGGTCAGGAGTGCTGGTGCGGTGTGATTCTCCGCTTTCAGGCAAGTCAACCCCAAGACGGCGTGACACTGCCGTACCCGGGATGTAGCATAGTACCTGGGGAGCTGGGGGGGTGCCATAGATGTGGAGCAAGACGCAGAAGTGGAAGAGGACTCAGCCGAGGAAGAGGTTATGGAAGAGGATGGAGTAGGAGGAGTAGAGGAGGTAGCAGCAGGCCTGCCTGCAAGTCGTGGCGGTGTCACCAACTCTTCTGCAGAGCCACGCATTCCATGCTTGTCAGAAGTCAGCAGGTTTACCCAATGCGCAGTGTAGGTGATATACCTGCCCTGACCATGCTTTGCAGACCAGCTATCCGTGGTCATATGGACACTTGCCCCAACGCTGTGTGCCAGACATGCCATAACTTCCTTTCTCACAACAGAGTACAGGTTTGGGATTGCCTTTTGTGAAAAGAAATTTCTGCCAGGTACCTTCCACTGCGGTGTCCCAATAGATACAAATTTTTTGAAAGCATCAGACTCCACCAGCTTGTATGGTAAAAGCTGGCGGGCTAAGAGTTCAGACAAGCCAGCTGTCAGACGCCGGGCAAGGGGGTGACTTTGAGAAATTGGCTTCTTACGCTCAAACATGTCCTTGACGGACACCTGACTGTGGGCAGATGACCAGGAACTGCTACGTAAGAGAGACTGAGTGGAGGATGGTTGAGAGGGGGCAAGGAGGACAGCACTGGTTGACGTGGCTGAAGATGCTGGAGCAGGAGGAGGAGGGCGGCTTTCACTTTGTGTGCTGCTTCTACTCATGTGTTCTTCCCATCGGCCTTTGTGATGGGAGACCATGTGCCTTCGCAAAGCAGTTGTACCTAGGTGGCTGTTGGACTTCCCACGACTCAGTTTCTTTTGGCACAGGTTGCAAATGGCATCGCTGTTGTCAGAGGCAGACACACAAAAAAAATGCCACACTGCTGAGCTCTGCGATGACGGCATTCTGGTGGTGGCAACAGCATGCGTTGATGGGCGTCGGCGGGCTGTCTGGCTGACCCCTGGTGACGATGCATGCTGTCTGACTGTGCCACTAGCTCCTTGAGACGACCTCCCCGTGCTTCCAAATCGTCTCCTCCTCCTCCTCCTCTCTGTCTCCCCATCTGAACTTTCCCCCTCTTCTTCTTCTCTTCTAGCAGGCACCCACGTGACATCCACCAACACATCATCATCAACCGCTTCACTTGTATCTGAAACATCAAGAAAGGAAGCAGCAGCGGGTACAACATCACCATCATCATCACACCGTACCTCCATGTCGGTAATGCTGCCTGACTGAGACTGATCACTATTATCTACATCCTCTGTCAATGATGGTTGCGCATCACTCATTTCTTCAAAATGATGTGTCAATAACTCCTGTGACAGATCAAGTGAAGCGGCTGTGGTGCTAGTGTTGGTGGTGGCGACAGGCGGCGGAGTGTCACTGGTCACTTGAGACCTGCCCAAAGCACAGCTGGACTTAGATGGTGCGTCAAGGTTAGGAGGACTAGCAGCGGAAGCTGAAGAAGATTGGGTTTCCTGTGTTAGCCATTCAACTAGGTCCTCCTCAGAAGTTTTTGCATCCCCCCTGGCAACCGGCGTCTGAACAATGTGCATATTTGTAGGGTCTAAAGGAATCACAGCACCACGACCACGACCACGGAACCTGCGGGGTGGCCTGCCTCTGCCTGTCATTTTTTTTTAAATGGACACTAACAATACTATTACACCAATTGAGTGGTGGCACTGTGAAAGTGGGCACAGTATACGCTGTGAGACTGACAACAACAAAAAAGACAGATGTTTTAAAAATCACAAATTGTTAATTTTTTGAAATATTACTAGTACTGTGGCAACAAATATGATTGTTTGGCACTATTTGGCAAATGAGCCTGTCTGGCACACACGCTGGGAGAAAGGAAACTGCAATTCAATGGCACTAGGAGACTGAAGAATCACAGTCAAAACAGTTATGATTAACAAAAATTCCAATCCTGTTACAATAAATATGAGTGGTGGCACTAATTGCCTAGTTGGGACTGGCACACAGGCAGGCAGGCAGGAGGAAAATGCAATTCAAGGGCACTAGTAGACTGCAGATTGACAGTCAAAACAGTGTTGATTGACAAATTTTGCAATACTGTTAAAAGAAATATGATTGCTAGCACTAATTGGATAGTTGGGCCTGGCACACAGGCTGGCAGGCAGTAGAAAAGTGCAATTCAATGGCACAAGCAAAATGAGGATTAAGATCAACCATCAAGATTTTTTTAATTTAAATTAGTAACTATACTGTGACAACAATTAGGATTGGTGTAAATAGTTGGCAAGACGGCCTGGCACAAAAGGATGGCAGGCAGGAGGGAGATGCAATTCAAGGACACTAGGAGACTGATTAATGACAGTCAAAACAGTGATGATTGACAATTTTTGCAATACTGTTAAAAGAAATATGATTGCTGACAACAATTGGCTAGGTGGGCCTGGCTCACAGCAGGCTGCAAGGCAGGAGGAAAGTGCTATTCAATGGCACCAGCAAACTGAGGTTTCAAATCACAGCAACTATTACCAAAAATTTTAATTTTTAATTATTAGAATACTGTCACAACAAATATGATTGGTGTAAATATTTTTTAAGTAGGCCTGGCACACAGGCTTGGAAGGCTGTAGAAAACTGCAATTCAAAGGCACGAGCAAACTGAGGGTTAAGATCATCAACAATAAAGATTTTTTTAATTTTAATTAGTAACTATACTGTGACAAAAAATTAGGATTGGTGTAAATAGTTGGCAAGACGGCCTGGCACAAAAGGATGGCAGGCAGGAGGGAGATGCAATTCAAGGACACTAGGAGACTGATTACTGACAGTCTAAACAGTGATGATTGACAATTTTTGCAATACTGTTAACAGAAATATGATTGCTGACAACAATTGGCTAGGTGGGGGCCTGGCTCACAGCAGGCTGCAAGGCAGGAGGAAAGTGCTATTCAATGGCACCAGCAAACTGAGGATTCAAATCACAGCAACTATTACCAAAAAATTTAATTTTTAATTATTAGAATACTGTCACAACAAATATGATTGGTGTAAATATTTTTTAAGTAGGCCTGGCACACAGGCTTGGAAGGCTGTAGAAAACTGCAATTCAAAGGCACGAGCAAACTGAGGGTTAAGATCAACACTAAAAAATTTTATATTTAAATTAATAACTATACTGTCTGACTGTGACAACAATTATGATTGGTGTAAATAGTTGGCTAGACGGCCTGGCACAAAAGGCTGGCAGTGGCAGGCAGGAGGTAAATGAAATTCAATGGCCCTAGGAGACTGAATATTTGCAGTCCAAAAAATTATGTTTTTTTTTTTTTTTTATTACTGTTACAAGAATTGTGATTGGTGCCACTAATTGGCTACTTGGGCCTGGCAGACAGGCTGGCAGATATGAGTCATGGATGGTAGGTAGGGCAGTAATTTAACACACTATGCTGTGTAAGTGACAAAAACACAGGACTGATAGAAAATTAAGTTACATTACACTAGCAAAATATTTTAACATTTTAGATTTTAATATTAAAATTATGTTAAGAAGTGCAATGCACATATGACTCTATGAGTGGTCGCACTGGCTGGCTGCTACGTAGGGCAGCAATTATAACAACAGTATGCTGTGTAAGTCAGATAGACAGTTAGACACAGGCCTGATAGAAAATACAATTAGATTACACTAGCATAATGATTTAAAGACTTTTTTTTGGAAATTTTAAGAAAAAGGTTAAGCACATACATATGAGTCGTGGCTGATAGCCTTGGAAGGGCAGCTATTAAAAAAAGTAGGCTATGTATGTCGGATACACACACGCCTGATAGAAAATACTATTAGATTACACTAGAAAAATGATTGAAATTATTTTTTGGGGGGGGGGATTAAAAAAAGGTTAAACACATATGAGTCGTGGCTCATAGACTAGGGAGGGCAGCAAGTAAACACAGTAGGCTCTCTATGTCAGCAAAACACACAGGCCGGATAGAAAATTAGATTTGATTACACTAGCAAACAAATTTAAACTTTTTTTTTTTTATATTAAAATTAAGGTGAAAGAAAAATAGATATGAGTGCTGGGTGGCTGCCTGGCACAGACCAATTAACCAAAAGACTGAAAAAAAAGAGGTATATTAATGCTGAGTGAGCCTGACAGACACAGGCATGATAGTAAATGTAATTAGATTACACTAGAAAAATATTTTTTTGTGTTTTTTTTTTAAATTAAAAATAATGTTATTAACGGATATTAACACTGCTGGCTGCCACAGAGCAATGAACCAGAGTATATGCTGTGTGACACTGGCCTGATAGAAAATGAAAAAAAATTACACTAGAAAAATAATTATATTTTTGGGTTAGTTAAATTTAAACTAATGTTGTTAGGGAGATATCAGTGGTGGCAGTAGTCACAGCATATGCTGTGAGCCTTAAACACACAGCTGAAAGCCAGGCAAATGCTAATAAAAAAAAAAAAAAAAAAACGGCACGAAATATAGCCCTGAAAAGGGCTTTTTGGGGTGCTGTGCTTGCAGCAGAGATGAGTGGAGTCCTTCTGGACTGTAAATACACTAGCCTAGCTATGTTTTTCCTATTAATGTCAGGAGCAAAAACACAACACGTCCTCTCATTAAAAAAGCAAGGTCGTTATGAGTCTAAAATGGCGGATTCCGAGTAGCTGGGAGTGTCTGTGAGGGAGTGTCTGATGTTGATTGGCTCTAATGTGTCAGGCGGCTGTGACATAAAGGGTCAAAGTTTCCACAATGATGACACATAGGGGCGGATCGAACATCGCCATGTGTTCGCCCACAAACGCGAATGCGAACAACCTATGTTCGCTGTGAACCGTTCGCGGGCGAACAGTTCGGGACATCACTAATCTGTAGCAGCCAACTTTTTTCCTGGTATCCAGCCATGTACTTTTTTCATAGCACTTCACAGGGTCATTATGGACCAGAAGATCCTTCAGATTGGGTGCTCTCTTATAAGCCATCCGTGGGGCTGTTGTATGCAAGAATGGTAGTGTTTTGTCAGTACTAATAATCTCCCAGTTCTTCTTGACAGACTCAGACAATATCTTAGATACGGGGTTGAACGTGGTTACAAAATTAATGATATCACCATTATTTTCCACCTTATCAGTAGGATCATGTGGTTGTAGCAAGGATACTTGATCATCCCGGGCCAGGTTGGTTTGCACCTGTGTTATCAACTTTCTTGCATATCCTCGTTGCTCCAATTTCGTAATCATTTCGTCTTCCTGTATTTTTCTAGTCTCTCTTAATGTGTTATTGCGGGCCACCCGCGTGAGTTGAGAGGAGACAACACTCTTTTTCTGATGCTCAGGGTGAAAGCTTGTGGATAGCAACAATGAGTTTCTATCCGTCGGTTTTGAATACAAGGAGGTAGAAAATTTGTAACAATCACCTTCTGTATAGACAGATACATTAAGATCTAGAAATGGTATGCTCACCCTGTTATGGGCAACCTTAAATCGAATGGTTGACTCAAGCTGGTTTAAGCTGTCAACCCACTGTTCTAGGGATTCCTCAGATCCTCGCCATACCAAAAACACATCGTCAATATATCTGACATACAGTTTGATTTTATCAATTGTACGAATTCGCATGACCATGGTCTCATACCAAGACATATACAGATTGGCGTATGTGGGAGCCATATTGGAACCCATTGCAGTTCCTGATATTTGTAAAAAGAAATCCTTCTCAAATTTGAAAAAGTTTTTTTCTAAACAAAATTTCAATAGTTCCAATAGGAACTCAATGGGTGGTCCCGCATACGCCAAAGATTCGCTTAGCATGAATCTGACTGCCCGTACACCACCATCATGAGGGATGACAGTGTACAAGCTATCAACATCCATTGTAACGAGTAGGTCATCTGGGCCAAGGTCATTCCAAGCAAGTAACCTACGAATGAGTGAGGGAGAATCAAGTATAAAGGAATATGACTCCTTTACAACTGGCTGCAGGTGATGATCTATGAAGATGGCCACATTAGAACACAAAGAATCCCTGGCAGACACAATAGGTCTGCCAGGAGGTTTAATCAGAGTCTTGTGTACTTTGGGCAACAGATATAATACCGGAATAACCGGAAATGTGATAGTCATATATTCAAATTCATTTTCATCAATCATACCTGATTCTAGCCCACATTTCAATATAAGATCCAATTCCTTCTTGAATGTATTTATTGGATTCCCTCTTAGTTTACAATAGATGTGATTATCAGTCAGCTGTCTATAGGCTTCCTCTCTATAGTCAGCATAATTTTGAACCACTATAGAACCTCCTTTGTCCGCCGCATGAATAATGATCGTGTTATCATTCTTTAAACTCTTTAGGGCCACTTTTTCTCCTTTAGTGAGATTAGGAAAAACATTTTCCACTTTTGCCCGTTCACACGTATCATTAATCATGCGTGAGAAACTACGGATAGAAGGGTTTAAGTTGATTGGATCAAACTTACTCTTACTTTTGAACTTGCTGACTGTGGTTTGTTCATTATTTTAAAAAAAATCCTTGATCTTAAGCTGTCTATGCAGTTTGTAAGTTTCAATATTCATTTTAAATTTGTCCACAGCTGGAGTAGGGACAAAGGACAAGCCCTTATTTAGCAAGCTTTTCTCATCTATACTAAGAGCTCTATCACTTAGATTGTAGATAATATCTACTTTTTCTTGCCTGTTTTTTTCTTTGAATCCTCCCCTCCTCGTGTGCGGTCTTGCTCGTTTTGTTTTGCTGGAAGCGGAGGTTTTTTGGAAGATCTGGTGCTTACCCCACCTAAAGGGTGACCAGTATTCCCATTTGGGTTAGTTTCATCATTATCTGGCCCAGATGAATCACCTCCACTACTGTCAACGGTGTCAGCAATATTTCTATTATTAAAGCGTCTCCTTCGTCTAAACTGTGGTCTATTGTCCTCTTTCCCATAGAGCCACCTGTAGACTCTTCTTTCCCTGTATTCAGTCTCTACAGTAATCAATTTGTTATTCTTAAAAGTTAACAAATCATTTTTATATTTGTTAACTTGCCCTTGTAATTTGTTAACCCAATCTTCACCTGTATCTTCCGTTAGGATCTGGTAGCTCATCTCTTTAACCTCATTGATTTCCACTCTAATTAGATGTAATAATCTATTGGATTCCTCAATCACCAATATAATGAGGTCATATGAGCATTTGTTTAAGATTGAGCACCACTTCCTACAGAATTCAGGGTTGGCCCTACCTATTGTGGGTGTGTTCTTAATGCGAAAACCACGTGGTATATTTTTATTGCGATGGTAATTGGACAGGTACACAGTATGTAGATGGTGATCTACCTCTCTTTTCTGTAGATTCAACAATTTGTGATAAACATCTAGAGGTGTCTCCCCTCTCAATTCACGCAAGTCTGTATTTGCAAGGATGCGCTCTGCATCTGCTTCTGTAAATATAAAGGATTCCCTATTGACAGTATCATCACCAGTATTAGATATGTCAGTAGCAGCGGATCCACTGACTTCCATGTTGGTTAATCAATTAAATGTGTCCGCTATTAGTTCAGCCTGTCCTTAATAGGTTAACCGGTCTATTGAAAAAACTCAGGCAATGTTTCACAGCACCATGTGGTTTAAAAA
The DNA here is from genome assembly GCF_027579735.1 of Bombina bombina. Taxonomy (NCBI): domain Eukaryota; kingdom Metazoa; phylum Chordata; class Amphibia; order Anura; family Bombinatoridae; genus Bombina; species Bombina bombina. Next base: position 1,098,072,685 of record NC_069504.1, on the reverse strand, counting down.
CAAACACAGCAGTAAACTTAAAGTCAGTATAGCTGCAAGTGAAGAAACGGCACTTCACAGGGATACATTAAGCATTAGTAGTAATATAGTTGATAATAGTAACCATAGTCACTTATATTCAGTTAAACAGAATCCACAATGCGCAGGGTGCAAACCAAAATAAACAATGTACAAGTATCCAAACAGGTGCACTCACTGTGACACAAGGCATCCGCCGGGGTGCTGCGTAGAAAACAAATAGCAATATCCGTTCAACCCCTAAAGGCAGAGAAACGCTTCACTCTCCAGTCTTATCAAATATCCTTTATTAGGTATCCAGCATTAATTGACAAATCCCCCAAACGTTTCGATACCGGTTGGTATCTTTATCAATGGGTAATCAGAACATATCTATCCCAAAAGAAGGTTCCTAATACTAACCAAAAACCACTCACCTATATACACCTGTAAGGCGTCCCTGTCACTTCCGATGTATCGGAAGCCGCCCACCCACGCGCATACGTCCAGGAGTTCGCTAACCGCATGGCTAATTAGCATATCTAATCACGTAATGACGTTTGCGCTCCAACCGCGCATAGTTACTCCTGCTAATGCGCATGTCCGGGTGGCCAGAGTTCCGATACCACCGGACTAACTGTTACAAGTGTAACTACTATAACCTCATAAGTGAAAAAAACTAACTAACCAAATAAAATCTATAAAAATATTACAATTACCTGAGGTCTCAAAAACAGACTTGGTTCCTTATATCTACATCACTTTAGCGTATTGGTAAGATACTTATGCATTTTTATATACAGTTTGCTGTACCATTCTTGCATACAACAGCCCCACGGATGGCTTATAAGAGAGCACCCAATCTGAAGGATCTTCTGGTCCATAATGACCCTGTGAAGTGCTATGAAAAAAGTACATGGCTGGATACCAGGAAAAAAGTTGGCTGCTACAGATGTGGGGATTGCACTATGTGCAATAGTATGCTAACAGGGATGTTCTTTCACCACCCACACACTGGGAGAAAGTACAAGATTTTGCACAGACTGTCATGTATGAGTACCTACGTGGTTTACATACTAATGTGCCTATGTTCGCTTGTCTATGTGGGTAAGACCTCAACTACATTTCGTGAGAGGATGGCTAATCATCGCCATGCGATTAGACAAGCGATAGACAAGAAAACATCTGACCAACCGGTTGCCAGACATTTTCTCCAAGCAGGACACACAGTGGCTAGTTTAAGGACTATGCTCATTGATCATGTGCCCCCCTTACGAAGGGGAGGGGATAGGAATACGAAACTGCTCCAAGTTGAGACCTCCTGGATTTATCGTCTGGACACAGTGGCTCCTAAGGGTCTGAATGTACAGATGGACTTTGGTGTCTTTCTCTGAGTGAGATGTCCATGATTTATCGGTCTAGGTCATCAATACCTAAGAAGATGGACTGGTCCAGATCATATGTATTCATAAAGTCTCTGAAAGTACTGTGTTCAGTGTATTGCTGTGGCCATAACAAAGTTTCTCACTGCACTCCAGTTGGCATAGAAGTTATATGATTTATTGATAATAGTAATACAACATATTTGATCTAGTAAAATTGACATTATGGAGATTACAGATGAGATAGTAAAGGAGTAGTGAATAGCTCAGCAAACTGTATATAAAAATGCATAAGTATCTTACCAATACGCTAAAGTGATGTAGATATAAGGAACCAAGTCTGTTTTTGAGACCTCAGGTAATTGTAATATTTTTATAGATTTTATTTGGTTAGTTAGTTTTTTTCACTTATGAGGTTATAGTAGTTACACTTGTAACAGTTAGTCCGGTGGTATCGGAACTCTGGCCACCCGGACATGCGCATTAGCAGGAGTAACTATGTGCGGTTGGAGCGCAAACGTCATTACGTGATTAGATATGCTAATTAGCCATGCGGTTAGCGAACTCCTGGACGCATGCGCGTGGGTGGGCGGCTTCCGATACACCGGAAGTGACAGGGACGCCTTACAGGTGTATATAGGTGAGTGGTTTTTGGTTAGTATTAGGAACCTTCTTTTGGGATAGATATGTTCTGATTACCCATTGATAAAGATACCAACCGGTATCGAAACGTTTGGGGGATTTTTCAATTAATGCTGGATACCTAATAAAGGATATTTGATAAGACCGGAGAGTGAAGCGTTTCTCTGCCTTTAGGGGTTGAACGTATATTGCTATATATATATATATATATATATATATATATATATATATATATACACACACACTGTACATATGTTTATTTCATACAATATATATTTATACCTATATTTATATACAGGATTATATTCAGGTATCAGTGACGTGCTGTCATAGGAGGCAGGTGAGGCAGGTGTCCTATGTGTGTAATTACACCATGTAAAATACATTTTAATAATAATTTTTTTTATAATTTTTAATTTTTTATCAAATTTTTTTTTGTATTAATTAGTGACCCCCCCCCCCTACCAGCCCACCCCCTCTGCCACCAACTTAGCTATCTTTTTTGTATTAAATTGACTGTGACCGTACAAAAATACAAATACAATCATATTCAAGTAGGTAGAGGCTGTGAGCCCTTTCATTGCGCAATATGATTGTATTTGTTTGTATGGGCCGCAGGAGACTGCCACCCAGTGGCGACTAACATTTAATGTCTCCTCTTCCCGGCCCATACTGCTCCCAATAGAGGCTGGTCTATGGCAGCCTCGGGAGCCCTCTCAGCCCTGCCTGCCCCGCCTCAGCCAATCAGCGCGCAGTCCCAGTCTCGCGCTGTGTTGTCACTAGGTGCCCACCCTCAATGAAGTGTACTGGAATTAAGGAAGAGAAGGATGGGGAGTGGGAGCTGGCACAGGAGTAATGGACACATATATATATATATATGTGTGTGTGTGTGTGTGTGTGTGTGTGTGTGTGTGTGTGTGTGTGTATATATATATATATATATATATATATATATATCATAATTTATTCTGTATTTACATGTCTTTGCAATGCATGATTTATTTGGTGATATAGGGCAAGATTGATCAATTTGCGAGCGGACAGGATTCCCATGTAGATGTAGTGAACCTGTCTGCATCTTATCGCAAATTGTGGGGCAAATGTGTTTCCCATATTTATCATTCTAAAATGAGCGAGCCTGCAACTGATCACTGCCCATAGTGTGCATATAAAAAACACTGTCTCTGATGGAGTATTAGATATAGTAGGAATGTTTGTGTCAATCACTTTATTTTATATTAGTATATAATATGTGCCTAAATATGAGACATGCAGTAAATTATGCTGAAAGTGTAAGGTACTATATTTATCAAGGAGAGTTATCACTGTGCCTGACTGCAAGGAGCACAATTCCTAATCCCACATCCAGTGGTATAAAGCTGTGGAATACACTGATATAATTTGTACATGTGGTAGCAAAATCTGACTGGGTAGCAAAAAATTATAGAACAGGTGCTGTGAAATTTTGTGTAGGTATAACTTTTGGCTACTGTATGAGTGTATGTGCTGCTGTGTTGTACAAGGTAACTTGTCTGTGCTTGGGGTGGAGGTATCCAATGTGTTCATCAGCCCTTTTTGTTACTTTTATTAGTGCCACTCCTGTAGGAATTTGACTACTGGAGAATAGCTGCAGTAAAAAGGATGTTAATTTGTTTTAGAATATTATAGGAGCATGAAACACAAAATATTTATTTCATAATTCAGATAGAACATACAATATTAAACAGCTTTACATTTTACTTCTTTTATCTAATTTGCTTTTTCTTTTGGTATCCTTTGAAAAGCATACCTAGGTAGGCTCATGAGTAGCAATATACTACTTGGAGCTAGCTGCTGATTGGTGGCTGCACACATATGCCTCTTGTCATTGGTTCATTTAATGTGTTCAGTTAGCACCCAGTAGTGCAGTGTTGCATATCCTTCAACAAAGGATACCAAAAGAAGGAAGCAAATTTAATAATAGCAGTAAATTAGACCTGCAACCTGCCAATTTAATTGTAAATTTAAGTTGCTTCATTGGGGTTCATATATGTGTTTCTCAAGTATATCAAAGCCAGTGCCTCACCAGCCTCTGACCTCACTGCACGTCACTGTCAGGTATAGATATATACAGATATATATAGGAATATATATTTATAAATACATAGATATTCTGTTATGTGCAGAACCTTGGAATGTGAAATATTTACAGTAAATACACAGTTAACACTTTATTAAAAATGAATATTGCATATGTTTTTACAAGTTTTCATCTACTTAACTGCAAAGGGCTCCAATGCACATATATATATACATATATATATATATATATATATATATATATATATAAACTGTAGCAAAGAAGCACTCACTGAACGATTCCAACTGTGACAAAAGACTTTAATTCAAACGAGTGACGTTTCGGGACAATAACAGTCCCTTCCTCTGACAAGCTAACAATGTGAAAAAGCAGGCCTTAAATAGGCTCCAAAAATACCCTCCCCATAAGTGTGACCAATCACGGTCAAGGTAACAAAACCTATCTTACCCAGTAACAAATAGTGATCGATATTACAATAGTGCAAAGCAAGTTAATCAAGTGAGTTAAAACATAGGACCCCGTGTTGCTAATAGAGTGGGGGGAATAATCACAGTCCAACCCTTTCTAATCAGCTGCTAAACGACCATAAACAAAGGAAAAAACGAAGAAAAAACCATATAATGTGAGGATCGTAATTCAACCAATCAGTGTGATCCCAGTCATGTAGATCGTAATTCCACCAATGGGCAGTCATCAGACTTGTGGGAATTATAATAGTACCAATCAGCAGCCTAATAGCATTCTGTATCAGAAGCGTCATACCATTACGCTTTCCAGATACGCCCACCTGTCACTGACTATGCCTGTTGCCTATAGCAACACAGCAAAAACATTTTGCTAAATCGGATCAGATCGCTGCTTGCCAGTCATGGACAGATGCAGCGATACGCTCGCCATAGAGATCACAGCGGCTTTCCCATATCGGATAACAAAGGCGTTGCACAGCCAAATTAATGCTGTTAAAGAGATGGCGAGATCCGACCAATCAGCCGTGTGTCCACACCCCCATGGGCGTAACAAGACCATCACTATGTTATTGTCCGCCTCTATGCCTCTATATCAGAGATGATGGGCTAATCTATTAAAATAATCACACTCGTCTAAAAGTGACAAGCAGTTTCTATCCTGGGCCACACATAGACTGTCAATGGCGAACATGGCTATATTCGTGTAACATTACCAATAAATTTTAGTTGTTTATTTCATAACAATAAACTGTTATTTCTAATATCTATCTGTTTCAACGGTCGCTGCATGCAGACTCCTATTCTGTGCATCAAACAACATCCTAAGAATAAAGTGTAAACAGTGTGAATAGAAACAATATATGTAAAAAAGGGAAACCTATATGCATAAAACCTATATGTATAAAACAACATATAAGCTATTATATATCCATAGTGAGTAATCACGAAAAAGTGAGAAGTATAAACAAATAAATTGTAGTTGTTTATTTCATAACAACCAACTGTTATTTCTAATACCTATCTATTTCTACGGTCGCTGCATGCAGACTCCTATTCTGTGCATCAAACAACATCCTAAGAGTAAAGTGTAAACAATGTGAAAAGAAACTATATATCCAAAAAGGGAAACCTATATACATAAAACCTATATGTATAAAACAACATATAAGCTATTATATATCCATAGTGAGTAATCACGAAAAAGTGAAAAGTATATCACTGTCGGTTCCTTGTAAAGGCTCCGCCAGCCTTGTATCTAACCATAATTGTGGCACCGATTATGGGTTTGGTGTGAAGTAGACCACCCAAGCTAAAAAGCAACACGGGGTAAGCACAAAGTGAATATAATTAAAATTAAAATAATGTTAAAATTAATCCGTCCATATAATGGACACAATAATAACAACATGATGTTAAGAGAGCCACCTATGGATATTACATAGGGGCAATATAGGACAGAAAAATCAGCATTGTCTTCGGTTACATTGTGCTTTTAGATCAGTCAACTGTATTCAGGGTCTGGAAAAAATAATAAAATAATAAAAATAATAAAATTAAAATTGAAATTAAATTAAAAATAAAAATAAAGATAAATAAATAAAATAAAATAATAAAACAAAATAAAATGAGATGATAAATCAATAAAAATAGATAAATAAAATTAACTGAAATCAATAAATCAATACATGAATCAAAATAAATAAATCAAAATAAATAAAGAAAATAGACTAAAATAAAATAAAATAACATAAAATAAAATAAGATAAACTAAATAAAATAAAATAAAATAAAATAAATTAAACTAAAATAAACTAACCAAAACAAAATAAAATAAATATAAATATAAAATAAAGAAAATAAATGAATAAGATATAAAAGACAAGGGAAAAAAGGGGGGAAGAAACTGTAGAAGAAGAAAAAAGCCAGTAGTAAATTAGACAGAAACAGCCACCATACAGAAAATGAAACCACATTAAATAAAAATACGGGGGAATCAAGAAGTCAAGTTAGAAAGGAAAGAGAAATAGAGAAAGAATGAAGACTAAGAACAAATGGATCATGAGCTCTCATTGAAATGGACATCAATATTCATACAGACTGGGTCTCAGCGTTCATAAATAACATTGCCATCCTGTGTGGGTGTTGAGACCCCTGGGACTGAGGGTACCAAGTTCATAGATCCACCTTGATTCTTTGCGGAGTAGCATGTTATCTCTGTCTCCCCCCCTCCGTGGGGTCGGTACGTGGTCGATCAGTCGAAATCTCAGATCGTTGACAGTGTGGCCTGCCTCCAGGAAGTGCCTTGCGACCGGTTGATCTGCCTTTTTGTTTCTTATGGCCAAACGAATGCTGGACCTGTGGTTGGCCATTCTCGTCCTTGCATCGTCGCTTGTTTTGCCAATATAAAATTTCCCACAAGGGCAGTTCAAAAGATATATTACGTATTGGGTGGTGCAAGTCAGATAGTACTTGATCTCGTATGACCTGTTGCTTTCAGGGTGGCGAAAGTGGGAGCCAGTGATCATCCCACTACACGTCACACAACTAATGCAGCGGTAGCACCCTTTCTTTTTCGTCCTCAGCCATGTCCTTGCACCCCCTTCTGGATTGACATCTGCTTTCACAAGATGATCCCTCAGATTTCTTCCTCGACGAAACCCTATCCTTGGTGCCTTCCAATTCTTGAAAGGCAGGGTATGGTCTGCTTCAATCAGTTTCCATTCATCCTTACTCGCATGGGTTAGGGGTATAATATCTGGTGAATATGTGGTCACAAAGGTGAGTTGATCTCCTTGTTTAGATTGGGACTCTTCTCCTGGTACACTCGTACATAACACACCTGATTTAATCTCTAGCAGATCCTTATGCATGTATCCTCTCTCCCTAAAGCGCTCTGTCATATCCTGTAGTTGTTCTTCACACAATACCTCATTGGTATTATTTCTAATCACCCGTTGGTACTGGGCTTTAGGGATATTGTGTATAAGGCTAGGCTGGTGGCAGCTTCTGGCATGCAGTAATGAGTTTCGGTCCGTAGCTTTACGGAACAAAGTTGTACCCAATCTCCCATTCACCTTGAAGACCCTCACATCAAGGTAGTCCACCGTGGAATGACTGATTGTGTGGGTAAATCTAATGGGACTTTCAAGTGTATTCAGATCCTCAATCCATTGTGTTAGGCTATCCTCTCCATCAGACCACACCAGGAACAGGTCGTCAATATATCGACAGTAGTACCTGATGTTAACATTGTTAAAGATCTTCATAATGGATGTCTCATAGAATGCCATAAACAGGTTGGCCAGCGATGGGGCCACATTGGACCCCATCGCTGTCCCTGAGATTTGTAGGTAAAATGTAGAGTCAAAAAGGAAGTAGTTCTCCCTCAGGCATAATGAAAGGAGGCAGATGATAACTTCTTCTGATGGGCCAATGTATGCTGCCTTCCTGAGTGCATGTGTAACTGCTGTGATGCCATCTTGATGTGGGATGACCGTGTAAAGGCTAGACACATCAAGAGTGACCAAAAGGTCTCCATCAGTGATGTCCTCCAACTTCTTGATGCCCATGATGAAGTCATTTGAATCCCGTATGTATGATGGCAAGGATTGCACCAAAGGCTGTAGGTAATGGTCAACAAATTGAGCTAGTGGTTGAAGTAGCGAACCCCTCGCTGAGACAATGGGTCTCCCAGGAGGGTTATAGGCATTCTTATGCACCTTCGGTAGAGTGTATAGCAGGGGGATTATTGGATGTTTCCGACTTAAGAAATTATAATCTTGTTGTGTGATAAGTGTCCTCTCTTTGAACTCCATTAGTATAGTGTCAATTTTCAGTTTAAGTTTCACAGTTGGATCGCCCCTGAGTGGTGTGTATGTCTTTTTATCAGACAGTTGTCCAAGAATCTCTTGCTTATAGTATGCGGTGTCCAGTAGGACTATCGCCCCACCTTTGTCCGCTGGGCGGATCACTACTGAGGTGTCTTCTTTCAAGGTTTTAAGAGCTGTCCTCTCACTCTTGGTGAGATTATCTCTGATCCTCATTTTAGGTCTGTCCTTGATGGATGTGGTAAGAAAATTTGTATAAGTGTGGATAGTGGAGTTATTGGAAGAAGGATCAAATGAGCTCTTGGCTCTGAATTTACACTCTTGTTCTTGATCATAATTAAAGAATTCTCTGAGTCTTAGGTTCCTGCCAAACCTCTGGATGTCTATGTAGGCATCAAATTCATTGACTTGCATGGATGGCACAAAGGATAAACCCTTATTTAGTAGGCTCACTTCAGACTCAGTTAGAGTGCGTGAACTGATGTTAATTACGTTGTTCTCTATATTCTCCGTTGTTGGTGGCGGCGGGCAATGCCCCCCCCGCCTCGTGTGTGGCCTCCGCCTCTTCCTAAAAAACGATTGGCTGTTGGATGAGCTGCCAGTGGAGGTAAGGCTGCTCGGCTGGCACCAGATGTCTCCCATTCGCCTCTGTTGCCCCTTGAACGGGTCATAACTCCTCTTTGAGTAGTGGCGGAATTCTCCAGTGGGGTCTCTGGGCCTGAGCTATCACCAGAGCTAGTGTCAACCGTTGTCATCGATTTTTTAGTGTGTCTACGTTCACGTCTCGGTCGGTATGTCCTCCTATCTTCTGGGGACAGCATCCACCTGTAGATAGATTTATAGGTGTAATCCTGTGTGACCGTCTGTAGCTTACGGTTCTTAAAGGCTATCAATTCCTGTTTGTAACTCTTAATCTGGAGACTAAGTTTGGAGAGCCAGTTGGTGTTAGTATCTGATTCGAATATATTCAGTTTTTCTAATTCAAATGTCTGTATTTCAGCTTTGACTGTTTGGAGCAAGCGACCCACTTCCCTGATAACCAGTAACATTAAATCAAAGGAGCACTTATTTAGAATTTTGCACCAGTTGATGCAAAATTAATTATTGGATCTCCCAATCGTAGGGATGTTTCTGATTCTAAACCCTCTTGGTATCATCCTCTTTTTATGATAATCTGAGAGGTACGAGCCGTGTAGGTTTAGGTCTATTTCCCTTTGTTTTAACTTAATCAGTGTATTTTACAGGGACTGTGTAGATTCCTCAACTTGTTGCTCCTCAATGGAGCCAAATCTTATCATTTCCGCATCTTCATCTGTAAAAGTGAAGATATCCTCGTATCTATCCTCTGAGGTGATGCCACTCTGATGTATCGGGGCCTCAATGTCCATATTGACTGTATCTTCTCTGTTCATCATGTTGTAGGTAAGACAAATATGTCTCAGAACAAGTAAGGAAGGAGGAGAGTTGATTTTGGCTGTAAGAACAACCCCAATGTGGGTGCACTGCACAAGAGTTAGTATTTCAAGTGATGGTGTAAGTGCACTCTCACCAACTTATGCAACTTGTCAGGGTGCTGTAAGATAATAGATAAACTGTAGCAAAGAAGCACTCACTGAACGATTCCAACTGTGACAAAAGACTTTAATTCAAACGAGTGACGTTTCGGGACAATAACAGTCCCTTCCTCTGACAAGCTAACAATGTGAAAAAGCAGGCCTTAAATAGGCTCCAAAAATACCCTCCCCATAAGTGTGACCAATCACGGTCAAGGTAACAAAACCTATCTTACCCAGTAACAAATAGTGATCGATATTACAATAGTGCAAAGCAAGTTAATCAAGTGAGTTAAAACATAGGACCCCGTGTTGCTAATAGAGTGGGGGGAATAATCACAGTCCAACCCTTTCTAATCAGCTGCTAAACGACCATAAACAAAGGAAAAAACGAAGAAAAAAACATATAATGTGAGGATCGTAATTCAACCAATCAGTGTGATCCCAGTCATGTAGATCGTAATTCCACCAATGGGCAGTCATCAGACTTGTGGGAATTATAATAGTACCAATCAGCAGCCTAATAGCATTCTGTATCAGAAGCGTCATACCATTACGCTTTCCAGATACGCCCACCTGTCACTGACTATGCCTGTTGCCTATAGCAACACAAGAAAAACATTTTGCTAAATCGGATCAGATCGCTGCTTGCCAGTCATGGACAGATGCAGCGATACGCTCGCCATAGAGATCACAGCGGCTTTCCCATATCGGATAACAAAGGCGTTGCACAGCCAAATTAATGCTGTTAAAGAGATGGCGAGATCCGACCAATCAGCCGTGTGTCCACACCCCCATGGGCGTAACAAGACCATCACTATGTTATTGTCCGCCTCTATGCCTCTATATCAGAGATGATGGGCTAATCTATTAAAATAATCACACTCGTCTAAAAGTGACAAGCAGTTTCTATCCTGGGCCACACATAGACTGTCAATGGCGAACATGGCTATATTCGTGTAACATTACCAATAAATTTTAGTTGTTTATTTCATAACAATAAACTGTTATTTCTAATATCTATCTGTTTCAACGGTCGCTGCATGCAGACTCCTATTCTGTGCATCAAACAACATCCTAAGAATAAAGTGTAAACAGTGTGAATAGAAACAATATATGTAAAAAAGGGAAACCTATATGCATAAAACCTATATGTATAAAACAACATATAAGCTATTATATATCCATAGTGAGTAATCACGAAAAAGTGAGAAGTATAAACAAATAAATTGTAGTTGTTTATTTCATAACAACCAACTGTTATTTCTAATACCTATCTATTTCTACGGTCGCTGCATGCAGACTCCTATTCTGTGCATCAAACAACATCCTAAGAGTAAAGTGTAAACAATGTGAAAAGAAACTATATATCCAAAAAGGGAAACCTATATACATAAAACCTATATGTATAAAACAACATATAAGCTATTATATATCCATAGTGAGTAATCACGAAAAAGTGAAAAGTATATCACTGTCGGTTCCTTGTAAAGGCTCCGCCAGCCTTGTATCTAACCATGATTGTGGCACCGATTTTGGGTTTGGTGTGAAGTAGACCACCCAAGCTAAAAAGCAACACGGGGTAAGGACAAAGTGAATATAATTAAAATTAAAATAATGTTAAAATTAATCCGTCCATATAATGGACACAATAATAACAACATGATGTTAAGAGAGCCACCTATGGATATTACATAGGGGCAATATAGGACAGAAAAATCAGCATTGTCTTCGGTTACATTGTGCTTTTAGATCAGTCAACTGTATTCAGGGTCTGGAAAAAATACAATAATAAAAATAATAAAATTAAAATTGAAATTAAATTAAAAATAAAAATAAAGATAAATAAATAAAATAAAATAAAATAATAAAACAAAATAAAATGAGATGATAAATCAATAAAAATAGATAAATAAAATGAACTGAAATCAATAAATCAATACATGAATCAAAATAAATAAATCAAAATAAATAAATAAAGAAAATAGACTAAAATAAAATAAAACATAAAATAAAATAAGATAAACTAAATAAAATAAAATAAATTAAACTAAAATAAACTAACCAAAACAAAATAAATATAAATATAAAATAAAGAAAATAAATGAATAAGATATAAAAGACAAGGGAAAAAAGGGGGGAAGAAACTGTAGAAGAAGAAAAAAGCCAGTAGTAAATTAGACAGAAACAGCCACCATACAGAAAATGAAACCACATTAAATAAAAATACGGGGGAATCAAGAAGTCAAGTTAGAAAGGAAAGAGAAATAGAGAAAGAATGAAGACTAAGAACAAATGGATCATGAGCTCTCATTGAAATGGACATCAATATTCATACAGACTGGGTCTCAGCGTTCATAAATAACATTGCCATCCTGTGTGGGTGTTGAGACCCCTGGGACTGAGGGTACCAAGTTCATAGATCCACCTTGATTCTTTGCGGAGTAGCATGTTATCTCTGTCTCCCCCCCTCCGTGGGGTCGGTACGTGGTCGATCAGTCGAAATCTCAGATCGTTGACAGTGTGGCCTGCCTCCAGGAAGTGCCTTGCGACCGGTTGATCTGCCTTTTTGTTTCTTATGGCCAAACGAATGCTGGACCTGTGGTTGGCCATTCTCGTCCTTGCATCGTCGCTTGTTTTGCCAATATAAAATTTCCCACAAGGGCAGTTCAAAAGATATATTACGTATTGGGTGGTGCAAGTCAGATAGTACTTGATCTCGTATGACCTGTTGCTTTCAGGGTGGCGAAAGTGGGAGCCAGTGATCATCCCACTACACGTCACACAACTAATGCAGCGGTAGCACCCTTTCTTTTTCGTCCTCAGCCATGTCCTTGCACCCCCTTCTGGATTGACATCTGCTTTCACAAGATGATCCCTCAGATTTCTTCCTCGACGAAACCCTATCCTTGGTGCCTTCCAATTCTTGAAAGGCAGGGTATGGTCTGCTTCAATCAGTTTCCATTCATCCTTACTCGCATGGGTTAGGGGTATAATATCTGGTGAATATGTGGTCACAAAGGTGAGTTGATCTCCTTGTTTAGATTGGGACTCTTCTCCTGGTACACTCGTACATAACACACCTGATTTAATCTCTAGCAGATCCTTATGCATGTATCCTCTCTCCCTAAAGCGCTCTGTCATATCCTGTAGTTGTTCTTCACACAATACCTCATTGGTATTATTTCTAATCACCCGTTGGTACTGGGCTTTAGGGATATTGTGTATAAGGCTAGGCTGGTGGCAGCTTCTGGCATGCAGTAATGAGTTTCGGTCCGTAGCTTTACGGAACAAAGTTGTACCCAATCTCCCATTCACCTTGAAGACCCTCACATCAAGGTAGTCCACCGTGGAATGACTGATTGTGTGGGTAAATCTAATGGGACTTTCAAGTGTATTCAGATCCTCAATCCATTGTGTTAGGCTATCCTCTCCATCAGACCACACCAGGAACAGGTCGTCAATATATCGACAGTAGTACCTGATGTTAACATTGTTAAAGATCTTCATAATGGATGTCTCATAGAATGCCATAAACAGGTTGGCCAGCGATGGGGCCACATTGGACCCCATCGCTGTCCCTGAGATTTGTAGGTAAAATGTAGAGTCAAAAAGGAAGTAGTTCTCCCTCAGGCATAATGAAAGGAGGCAGATGATAACTTCTTCTGATGGGCCAATGTATGCTGCCTTCCTGAGTGCATGTGTAACTGCTGTGATGCCATCTTGATGTGGGATGACCGTGTAAAGGCTAGACACATCAAGAGTGACCAAAAGGTCTCCATCAGTGATGTCCTCCAACTTCTTGATGCCCATGATGAAGTCATTTGAATCCCGTATGTATGATGGCAAGGATTGCACCAAAGGCTGTAGGTAATGGTCAACAAATTGAGCTAGTGGTTGAAGTAGCGAACCCCTCGCTGAGACAATGGGTCTCCCAGGAGGGTTATAGGCATTCTTATGCACCTTCGGTAGAGTGTATAGCAGGGGGATTATTGGATGTTTCCGACTTAAGAAATTATAATCTTGTTGTGTGATAAGTGTCCTCTCTTTGAACTCCATTAGTATAGTGTCAATTTTCAGTTTAAGTTTCACAGTTGGATCGCCCCTGAGTGGTGTGTATGTCTTTTTATCAGACAGTTGTCCAAGAATCTCTTGCTTATAGTATGCGGTGTCCAGTAGGACTATCGCCCCACCTTTGTCCGCTGGGCGGATCACTACTGAGGTGTCTTCTTTCAAGGTTTTAAGAGCTGTCCTCTCACTCTTGGTGAGATTATCTCTGATCCTCATTTTAGGTCTGTCCTTGATGGATGTGGTAAGAAAATTTGTATAAGTGTGGATAGTGGAGTTATTGGAAGAAGGATCAAATGAGCTCTTGGCTCTGAATTTACACTCTTGTTCTTGATCATAATTAAAGAATTCTCTGAGTCTTAGGTTCCTGCCAAACCTCTGGATGTCTATGTAGGCATCAAATTCATTGACTTGCATGGATGGCACAAAGGATAAACCCTTATTTAGTAGGCTCACTTCAGACTCAGTTAGAGTGCGTGAACTGATGTTAATTACGTTGTTCTCTATATTCTCCGTTGTTGGTGGCGGCGGGCAATGCCCCCCCCGCCTCGTGTGTGGCCTCCGCCTCTTCCTAAAAAACGATTGGCTGTTGGATGAGCTGCCAGTGGAGGTAAGGCTGCTCGGCTGGCACCAGATGTCTCCCATTCGCCTCTGTTGCCCCTTGAACGGGTCATAACTCCTCTTTGAGTAGTGGCGGAATTCTCCAGTGGGGTCTCTGGGCCTGAGCTATCACCAGAGCTAGTGTCAACCGTTGTCATCGATTTTTTAGTGTGTCTACGTTCACGTCTCGGTCGGTATGTCCTCCTATCTTCTGGGGACAGCATCCACCTGTAGATAGATTTATAGGTGTAATCCTGTGTGACCGTCTGTAGCTTACGGTTCTTAAAGGCTATCAATTCCTGTTTGTAACTCTTAATCTGGAGACTAAGTTTGGAGAGCCAGTTGGTGTTAGTATCTGATTCGAATATATTCAGTTTTTCTAATTCAAATGTCTGTATTTCAGCTTTGACTGTTTGGAGCAAGCGACCCACTTCCCTGATAACCAGTAACATTAAATCAAAGGAGCACTTATTTAGAATTTTGCACCAGTTGATGCAAAATTAATTATTGGATCTCCCAATCGTAGGGATGTTTCTGATTCTAAACCCTCTTGGTATCATCCTCTTTTTATGATAATCTGAGAGGTACGAGCCGTGTAGGTTTAGGTCTATTTCCCTTTGTTTTAACTTAATCAGTGTATTTTACAGGGACTGTGTAGATTCCTCAACTTGTTGCTCCTCAATGGAGCCAAATCTTATCATTTCCGCATCTTCATCTGTAAAAGTGAAGATATCCTCGTATCTATCCTCTGAGGTGATGCCACTCTGATGTATCGGGGCCTCAATGTCCATATTGACTGTATCTTCTCTGTTCATCATGTTGTAGGTAAGACAAATATGTCTCAGAACAAGTAAGGAAGGAGGAGAGTTGATTTTGGCTGTAAGAACAACCCCAATGTGGGTGCACTGCACAAGAGTTAGTATTTCAAGTGATGGTGTAAGTGCACTCTCACCAACTTATGCAACTTGTCAGGGTGCTGTGAGATAATAGATAAACTGTAGCAAAGAAGCACTCACTGAACGATTCCAACTGTGACAAAAGACTTTAATTCAAACGAGTGACGTTTCGGGACAATAACAGTCCCTTCCTCTGACAAGCTAACAATGTGAAAAAGCAGGCCTTAAATAGGCTCCAAAAATACCCTCCCCATAAGTGTGACCAATCACGGTCAAGGTAACAAAACCTATCTTACCCAGTAACAAATAGTGATCGATATTACAATAGTGCAAAGCAAGTTAATCAAGTGAGTTAAAACATAGGACCCCGTGTTGCTAATAGAGTGGGGGGAATAATCACAGTCCAACCCTTTCTAATCAGCTGCTAAACGACCATAAACAAAGGAAAAAACGAAGAAAAAAACATATAATGTGAGGATCGTAATTCAACCAATCAGTGTGATCCCAGTCATGTAGATCGTAATTCCACCAATGGGCAGTCATCAGACTTGTGGGAATTATAATAGTACCAATCAGCAGCCTAATAGCATTCTGTATCAGAAGCGTCATACCATTACGCTTTCCAGATACGCCCACCTGTCACTGACTATGCCTGTTGCCTATAGCAACACAAGAAAAACATTTTGCTAAATCGGATCAGATCGCTGCTTGCCAGTCATGGACAGATGCAGCGATACGCTCGCCATAGAGATCACAGCGGCTTTCCCATATCGGATAACAAAGGCGTTGCACAGCCAAATTAATGCTGTTAAAGAGATGGCGAGATCCGACCAATCAGCCGTGTGTCCACACCCCCATGGGCGTAACAAGACCATCACTATGTTATTGTCCGCCTCTATGCCTCTATATCAGAGATGATGGGCTAATCTATTAAAATAATCACACTCGTCTAAAAGTGACAAGCAGTTTCTATCCTGGGCCACACATAGACTGTCAATGGCGAACATGGCTATATTCGTGTAACATTACCAATAAATTTTAGTTGTTTATTTCATAACAATAAACTGTTATTTCTAATATCTATCTGTTTCAACGGTCGCTGCATGCAGACTCCTATTCTGTGCATCAAACAACATCCTAAGAATAAAGTGTAAACAGTGTGAATAGAAACAATATATGTAAAAAAGGGAAACCTATATGCATAAAACCTATATGTATAAAACAACATATAAGCTATTATATATCCATAGTGAGTAATCACGAAAAAGTGAGAAGTATAAACAAATAAATTGTAGTTGTTTATTTCATAACAACCAACTGTTATTTCTAATACCTATCTATTTCTACGGTCGCTGCATGCAGACTCCTATTCTGTGCATCAAACAACATCCTAAGAGTAAAGTGTAAACAATGTGAAAAGAAACTATATATCCAAAAAGGGAAACCTATATACATAAAACCTATATGTATAAAACAACATATAAGCTATTATATATCCATAGTGAGTAATCACGAAAAAGTGAAAAGTATATCACTGTCGGTTCCTTGTAAAGGCTCCGCCAGCCTTGTATCTAACCATGATTGTGGCACCGATTTTGGGTTTGGTGTGAAGTAGACCACCCAAGCTAAAAAGCAACACGGGGTAAGGACAAAGTGAATATAATTAAAATTAAAATAATGTTAAAATTAATCCGTCCATATAATGGACACAATAATAACAACATGATGTTAAGAGAGCCACCTATGGATATTACATAGGGGCAATATAGGACAGAAAAATCAGCATTGTCTTCGGTTACATTGTGCTTTTAGATCAGTCAACTGTATTCAGGGTCTGGAAAAAATACAATAATAAAAATAATAAAATTAAAATTGAAATTAAATTAAAAATAAAAATAAAGATAAATAAATAAAATAAAATAAAATAATAAAACAAAATAAAATGAGATGATAAATCAATAAAAATAGATAAATAAAATGAACTGAAATCAATAAATCAATACATGAATCAAAATAAATAAATCAAAATAAATAAATAAAGAAAATAGACTAAAATAAAATAAAACATAAAATAAAATAAGATAAACTAAATAAAATAAAATAAATTAAACTAAAATAAACTAACCAAAACAAAATAAATATAAATATAAAATAAAGAAAATAAATGAATAAGATATAAAAGACAAGGGAAAAAAGGGGGGAAGAAACTGTAGAAGAAGAAAAAAGCCAGTAGTAAATTAGACAGAAACAGCCACCATACAGAAAATGAAACCACATTAAATAAAAATACGGGGGAATCAAGAAGTCAAGTTAGAAAGGAAAGAGAAATAGAGAAAGAATGAAGACTAAGAACAAATGGATCATGAGCTCTCATTGAAATGGACATCAATATTCATATAGACTGGGTCTCAGCGTTCATAAATAACATTGCCATCCTGTGTGGGTGTTGAGACCCCTGGGACTGAGGGTACCAAGTTCATAGATCCACCTTGATTCTTTGCGGAGTAGCATGTTATCTCTGTCTCCCCCCCTCCGTGGGGTCGGTACGTGGTCGATCAGTCGAAATCTCAGATCGTTGACAGTGTGGCCTGCCTCCAGGAAGTGCCTTGCGACCGGTTGATCTGCCTTTTTGTTTCTTATGGCCAAACGAATGCTGGACCTGTGGTTGGCCATTCTCGTCCTTGCATCGTCGCTTGTTTTGCCAAAATAAAATTTCCCACAAGGGCAGTTCAAAAGATATATTACGTATTGGGTGGTGCAAGTCAGATAGTACTTGATCTCGTATGACCTGTTGCTTTCAGGGTGGCGAAAGTGGGAGCCAGTGATCATCCCACTACACGTCACACAACTAATGCAGCGGTAGCACCCTTTCTTTTTCGTCCTCAGCCATGTCCTTGCACCCCCTTCTGGATTGACATCTGCTTTCACAAGATGATCCCTCAGATTTCTTCCTCGATGAAACCCTATCCTTGGTGCCTTCCAATTCTTGAAAGGCAGGGTATGGTCTGCTTCAATCAGTTTCCATTCATCCTTAATCGTATGGGTTAGGGGTATAATATCTGGTGAATATGTGGTCACAAAGGTGAGTTGATCTCCTTGTTTAGATTGGGACTCTTCTCCTGGTACACTCGTACATAACACACCTGATTTAATCTCTAGCAGATCCTTATGCTTGTATCCTCTCTCCCTAAAGCGCTCTGTCATATCCTGTAGTTGTTCTTCACACAATACCTCATTGGTATTATTTCTAATCACCCGTTGGTACTGGGCTTTAGGGATATTGTGTATAAGGCTAGGCTGGTGGCAGCTTCTGGCATGCAGTAATGAGTTTCGGTCTGTAGCTTTACGGAACAAAGTTGTACCCAATCTCCCATTCACCTTGAAGACCCTCACATCAAGGTAGTCCACCGTGGAATGACTGATTGTGTGGGTAAATCTAATGGGACTTTCAAGTGGATTGAGGATCTGAATACACTTGAAAGTCCCATTAGATTTACCCACACAATCAGTCATTCCACGGTGGACTACCTTGATGTGAGGGTCTTCAAGGTGAATGGGAGATTGGGTACAACTTTGTTCCGTAAAGCTACGGACCGAAACTCATTACTGCATGCCAGAAGCTGCCACCAGCCTAGCCTTATACACAATATCCCTAAAGCCCAGTACCAACGGGTGATTAGAAATAATACCAATGAGGTATTGTGTGAAGAACAACTACAGGATATGACAGAGCGCTTTAGGGAGAGAGGATACAAGCATAAGGATCTGCTAGAGATTAAATCAGGTGTGTTATGTACGAGTGTACCAGGAGAAGAGTCCCAATCTAAACAAGGAGATCAACTCACCTTTGTGACCACATATTCACCAGATATTATACCCCTAACCCATACGATTAAGGATGAATGGAAACTGATTGAAGCAGACCATACCCTGCCTTTCAAGAATTGGAAGGCACCAAGGATAGGGTTTCGTCGAGGAAGAAATCTGAGGGATCATCTTGTGAAAGCAGATGTCAATCCAGAAGGGGGTGCAAGGACATGGCTGAGGACGAAAAAGAAAGGGTGCTACCGCTGCATTAGTTGTGTGACGTGTAGTGGGATGATCACTGGCTCCCACTTTCGCCACCCTGAAAGCAACAGGTCATACGAGATCAAGTACTATCTGACTTGCACCACCCAATACGTAATATATCTTTTGAACTGCCCTTGTGGGAAATTTTATTTTGGCAAAACAAGCGACGATGCAAGGACGAGAATGGCCAACCACAGGTCCAGCATTCGTTTGGCCATAAGAAACAAAAAGGCAGATCAACCGGTCGCAAGGCACTTCCTGGAGGCAGGCCACACTGTCAACGATCTGAGATTTCGACTGATCGACCACGTACCGACCCCACGGAGGGGGGGAGACAGAGATAACATGCTACTCCGCAAAGAATCAAGGTGGATCTATGAACTTGGTACCCTCAGTCCCAGGGGTCTCAACACCCACACAGGATGGCAATGTTATTTATGAACGCTGAGACCCAGTCTATATGAATATTGATGTCCATTTCAATGAGAGCTCATGATCCATTTGTTCTTAGTCTTCATTCTTTCTCTATTTCTCTTTCCTTTCTAACTTGACTTCTTGATTCCCCCGTATTTTTATTTAATGTGGTTTCATTTTCTGTATGGTGGCTGTTTCTGTCTAATTTACTACTGGCTTTTTTCTTCTTCTACAGTTTCTTCCCCCCTTTTTTCCCTTGTCTTTTATATCTTATTCATTTATTTTCTTTATTTTATATTTATATTTATTTTATTTTGTTTTGGTTAGTTTATTTTAGTTTAATTTATTTTATTTTATTTAGTTTATCTTATTTTATTTTATTTTATGTTATTTTATTTTATTTTAGTCTATTTTCTTTATTTCTTTATTTTGATTTATTTATTTTGATTCATGTATTGATTTATTGATTTCAGTTCATTTTATTTATCTATTTTTATTGATTTATCATCTCATTTTATTTTGTTTTATTATTTTATTTTATTTATTTATCTTTATTTTTATTTTTAATTTAATTTCAATTTTAATATTTTATTATTTTTTCCAGACCCTGAATACAGTTGACTGATCTAAAAGCACAATGTAACCGAAGACAATGCTGATTTTTCTGTCCTATATTGCCCCTATGTAATATCCATAGGTGGCTCTCTTAACATCATGTTGTTATTATTGTGTCCATTATATGGACGGATTAATTTTAACATTATTTTAATTTTAATTATATTCACTTTGTGCTTACCCCGTGTTGCTTTTTAGCTTGGGTGGTCTACTTCACACCAAACCCATAATCGGTGCCACAATTATGGTTAGATACAAGGCTGGCGGAGCCTTTACAAGGAACCGACAGTGATATACTTTTCACTTTTTCGTGATTACTCACTATGGATATATAATAGCTTATATGTTGTTTTATACATATAGGTTTTATGTATATAGGTTTCCCTTTTTGGATATATAGTTTCTTTTCACATTGTTTACACTTTACTCTTAGGATGTTGTTTGATGCACAGAATAGGAGTCTGCATGCAGCGACCGTAGAAATAGATAGGTATTAGAAATAACAGTTGGTTGTTATGAAATAAACAACTAAAATTTATTTGTTTATACTTCTCACTTTTTCGTGATTACTCACTATGGATATATAATAGCTTATATGTTGTTTTATACATATAGGTTTTATGCATATAGGTTTCCCTTTTTTACATATATTGTTTCTATTCACACTGTTTACACTTTATTCTTAGGATGTTGTTTGATGCACAGAATAGGAGTCTGCATGCAGCGACCGTTGAAACAGATAGATATTAGAAATAACAGTTTATTGTTATGAAATAAACAACTAAAATTTATTGGTAATGTTACACGAATATAGCCATGTTCGCCATTGACAGTCTATGTGTGGCCCAGGATAGAAACTGCTTGTCACTTTTAGACGAGTGTGATTATTTTAATAGATTAGCCCATCATCTCTGATATAGAGGCATAGAGGCGGACAATAACATAGTGATGGTCTTGTTACGCCCATGGGGGTGTGGACACACGGCTGATTGGTCGGATCTCGCCATCTCTTTAACAGCATTAATTTGGCTGTGCAACGCCTTTGTTATCCGATATGGGAAAGCCGCTGTGATCTCTATGGCGAGCGTATCGCTGCATCTGTCCATGACTGGCAAGCAGCGATCTGATCCGATTTAGCAAAATGTTTTTCTTGTGTTGCTATAGGCAACAGGCATAGTCAGTGACAGGTGGGCGTATCTGGAAAGCGTAATGGTATGACGCTTCTGATACAGAATGCTATTAGGCTGCTGATTGGTACTATTATAATTCCCACAAGTCTGATGACTGCCCATTGGTGGAATTACGATCTACATGACTGGGATCACACTGATTGGTTGAATTACGATCCTCACATTATATGGTTTTTTCTTCGTTTTTTCCTTTGTTTATGGTCGTTTAGCAGCTGATTAGAAAGGGTTGGACTGTGATTATTCCCCCCACTCTATTAGCAACACGGGGTCCTATGTTTTAACTCACTTGATTAACTTGCTTTGCACTATTGTAATATCGATCACTATTTGTTACTGGGTAAGATAGGTTTTGTTACCTTGACCGTGATTGGTCACACTTATGGGGAGGGTATTTTTGGAGCCTATTTAAGGCCTGCTTTTTCACATTGTTAGCTTGTCAGAGGAAGGGACTGTTATTGTCCCGAAACGTCACTCGTTTGAATTAAAGTCTTTTGTCACAGTTGGAATCGTTCAGTGAGTGCTTCTTTGCTACAGTTTATCTATTATCTTACAGCACCCTGACAAGTTGCATAAGTTGGTGAGAGTGCACTTACACCATCACTTGAAATATAAATATATATATATATATATATATATATGTCTATATGTGTACATATGTATTTATGTTTTTATGTTTTTATATTTGTTTATATGTCTGTAAATACATATATACTCATAATCTCATATCTATACTATAATTGCATTTGTAACGTGTCCGTCACCATCGCCAGTTGCGCACACATCCTCAAAAGGAATGTTGGCTGGCTTTCACCACCCTGCCATTTTTTGGAATCCACCTGGATGCAGCGTAGCCAAACCCAAATCCTTAAAGAAAAAATAGGCAACCGCCCGCAATCAATTTGGGGTACCTTGCATTCCTATTTGCTGAAATCTTGAAATTAGCCAATAGGATTAAAGTTACTGAAATCTTATTGGCTGATTTGAACAGCCAATAGGATTTCAGTAGCTCTAATCCTATTGACTGATTTAAAAATTTTAACCAATAGAAATGCAAGGTATCCCAAGTTGATTGCAGTACCTTGCATTCAATCTTCAGTCTAGATTGAGGGCCGCCAATGAGGATCCAGTCATCGGGAACACAGCTTCGCACCTTCGCTCCACGCCACCTTCACTCCGGATGAAGATAGAAGATGATGGATCTGTCTGGAAGAAGACCTTCTCCGCTGGACTTCAGGAACAGTGAGTGCCTATTTGGGGCTTGGGTTTAGGCTTTTTTATTTTAATTTTTGGGGTGTGTTTTTTTTAGATTAGGGGTTTTTTGGGCTGGAAAAATAGCGGATTGCCCTTTCAAGGGCAGTAAAAGAGCTGTGCCCATACAAATGCCTTTAGGGGCAATGGGTAGTTTAGTTGTTTTTAGTGTTATATTTTTTTATGTTATGTATTATGTGTTATTTTTTTTATTTTGGGGGTTTGGTGGGTGGGGCAGTATTAGGGGGGACTTTAGAAGTAAAAGACCTGTTTAACTTTGGGAAATGCCCTACAAAAGGAACATTTTAAGGGCTATTGAAAGTTTAGTATTAGCTCAGGGAGTGTTTTTATTTGGGGGGGGGTATTTTTATAGGGGTATTAGTTTAGGTTTAAATTTTTTATTTTGGATAGCTTTGTTTATTTTTTTCTGTAATTTTACTTTTTTTATTTTTTGTAACTTTAGCTTGGCATGTTTACTTAAATTGTGCTCAAGCAATCACATTTGCTTTCAACTGAGCGAAAAATTCAATGAGTGCAAACACCCTCAATAAATTCATTTTCGCTTGCGTGTAACTGTTAGCGCTCCACTAGTAATTTGGCCCTTTTTGGAGAATCTTAAGGAAAAACCCAAACTAACAGATTAAAAATCCCAAAACACAAATGTAGCAAAAACTAAAATATAAAAAAACACAGTACTATTATCGCCAGTCTATTTCAGTAGCATGGTTCAAATATTAGACAAGGGCAAAACTTATTAAATTAACATTTACAATGAGCAAAAAAAGTCACAGTGCATTTCTATAAAAAATAGAGTTAAAAGGATCACTAATCACAAACTGTAAATTACATGATTTTGAACCTTTGTATCTGAGAATAATTTTGCAATGAAAACCGCAGTTTTATTTTGTCAAATGAGTATATTGTTTTATGTTTATTCATTTCGCTGATTTCCCTGTCCCCTAGAACAAAATAATCTTTGCTAACCAATCACAAACTAATATTCAGATATAGCACTAACTCTGTTTGCACATGTGCAGTTGATAGAGACTGGGGAAGCCTGCCCTTATCTCTTCCCTTAAGGTGGTTTAGCAGTAATTCAACTTAGTTACTATTGCAAAGAATGATTATCTTATCATGATTGTCGAAGCCATACTGATAATCCCCTTTTTAGAAATATGTCACTGCTGAGAATCTTGTGGGGGATGTGTAGTAAACAAAAGCTTACATAAACGTCCCTGGGAGAAAGTAAAACAAGCACAAATTTTAGATGTATTTTAAAAACAAAAGGCAACAAAATAAATAATGAATCGATATTGCAATAATGTTGCACTTGCAATAATGAAACATTTTATGTATTTTTGAAATGCCAAGTGTAATGGTCCTTTAACAAATAATAAAAACAAGGAAGAAAAATAGAACCTAATACTGTACTAGCTTATATGTCTGCACCAAGGGAACTTGGCAAGAAAAGATGGTCACTTACGCAGTTGTCACACAGGCTCCCATATAGACTGACAAAATTATTATCATAGGAAAAAAGACAAATCCGGATAGATAGCCAGTGCAATTAGTTTTTATTCATCTGTAGAATAGTTTAGCAGGGCAGCTTAAACTAACTGACATGTTTCGCGCATGTCCTATGACAAAATTATTATTTTGAAATCACACCTATTAGATGCAACAAATAAAACAAAAATACTTTTGTAGCCCTTTGAAGTGAAGGTAAACTTTGGTGAATGAAAGCCCATTTTTAACCCCTTAATGACCGCAGCACTTTTCCATTTTCTGTCCGTTTGGGACCAAGGCTATTTTTACATTTTTGCGGTGTTTGTGTTTAGCTGTAATTTTCCTCTTACTCATTTACTGTACCCACACATATTATATACCGTTTTTCTCACCATTAAATGGACTTTCTAAAGATACCATTATTTTTATCATATCTTATAATTTACTATAAAAAACATTATAAAATATGAGGAAAAAATGGAAAAAACACACTTTTTCTAACTTTGACCCCCAAAATCTGTTACACATCTACAACCACCAAAAAACACCTATGCTAAATAGTTTCTAAATTTTGTCTTGAGTTTAGAAATACCCAATGTTTACATCTTCTTTGCTTTTTTTGCAAGTTATAGGGCCATAAGTACAAGTAGCACTTTGCTATTTCAAAACCACTTTTTTTTCAAAATTAGCGCTAGTTACATTGGAACACTAATATCTTTCAGGAATCCCTGAATAGCCATTGACATGTATATATCATGTATATATTTTTTTTTAGAAGACATCCCAAAGTATTGATCTAGGCCCATTTTGGTATATTTCATGCCACCATTTCACCGCCAAATGCGATCAAATAAAAAAAATTGTTCACTTTTTCACAAATTTTTTCACAAACTTTAGGTTTCTCACTGAAATTATTTACAAACAACTTATGCAATTATAGCATAAATGGTTGTAAATGCTTCTCTGGGATCCCCTTTGTTCAGAAATAGCAGACATATATGGCTTTGGCTTTGCTTTTTGGTAATTAGAAGGCTGCTAAATGCCACTGCGCACAATACGTGTATTATGCC
This sequence comes from Bombina bombina, assembly GCF_027579735.1. Taxonomy (NCBI): domain Eukaryota; kingdom Metazoa; phylum Chordata; class Amphibia; order Anura; family Bombinatoridae; genus Bombina; species Bombina bombina. The sequence goes on along the minus strand of NC_069504.1, from coordinate 1,098,047,059 downwards.
CAGCAGTGAAGGGGTTAATTAGGGAGCATGTAGGGAGCTTCTAGGGTTAATTTTAGCTTTAGTGTAGTGTAGTAGACAACCCCAAGTATTGATCTAGGCCCATTTTGGTATATTTCATGCCACCATTTCACCGCCAAATGCGATCAAATTTAAAAAAAAACGTTAATTTTTTCACAATTTTAGGTTTCTCACTGAAATTATTTACAAACAGCTTGTGCAATTATGGCACAAATGGTTGTAAATGCTTCTCTGGGATGTCCTTTGTTCAGAAATAGCAGACATATATGACTTTGGCGTTGCTTTTTGGTAATTAGAAAGTCGCTAAATGCTGCTGCGCATCACACGTGTATTATGGCTAGCAGTGAAGGGGTTAATTAGGTAGTTTGTAGGGAGCTTGCAGGGTTAATTTTAGCTTTAGTGTAGATATCAGCCTCCCACCTGACACATCCCACCCCCTGATCCCTCCCAAACAGCTCCCTTCCCTCCCCCACAATTGTCCCCGCCATCTTAAGTACTGGCAGAAAGTCTGCCAGTACTAAAATAAAAGTTGTTTTTTTTTGTTGTTTTTTTGTTTGTTTTTTAAAAGAAAAAAAAAAGCATATTTACATATGCTGTGTTTAGGATCCCCCCTTAGCCCCCAACCTCCCTGATCCCCCCAAAACAGCTCTCTAAGCCTCCCCCTCTGCCTTATTGGGGGCCATCTTGGGTACTGGCAGCTGTCTGCCAGTACCCAGTTTGCACACAAACAAATGTTTTTATTTTTTTTTATCTTTTTCCGTAGTGTAGCTTCCCCCCTCCACCCCCCCACGGACCAACCCCCACCACATAAATGACACCTAAAGTTGTTTTTTTTACATTCTAGGTCCCACTTTTATTTTGTTTTGGGACACATTTTTCTGTAGTGTAGCGGTTCCCACCCGCTCCCTCCCCGTGCACGCGCCCGCCCCTCGTGCACGTGGGCGCGCTCGCGCGCGCCCCCGGACTCCCCCGCCCACGATCCCGCCCCCCTCCACATGACCAGGGCCATCGATGGCCGCCACCCACCAACGATACCGGCCATCGATGTCCGGTGCAGAGAGGGCCAGAGTGGCTCTCTCTGCATCGGATGGCCGTAGAAGGTTATTGCAGGATGCCTCCATATCGAGGCATCACTGCAATAACCGGAAAGCAGCTGGAAGCGAGCAGGATCGCTTCCAGCTGCTTTCCACACCGAGGACGTGCAGGGTACGTTCTCAGGCGTTAACTGCCTTTTTTCTGAGGACGTACCCTGCACGTCCTCGGTCATTAAGGTGTTAAAAAAATACTATTAAAAATAGGGGCACTTTCATTCATCAAAGTTTACAAAGCAGCCGTTTTGATTAAAAACTTAAATTTTTTTCTTTTCACAGCCAGAGCAGCTTTCCCCTTCTGGAAATCCTCTCTTCACACGTCAGCAATGACTAATCCGACTTCCTCCAATCACGGCTTTACCCCCAGGGTAGTCATTGCCTGAGGCCATGCTGTGATTGGAGGAAGCCGGATTAGTCATTGCTGACGTGTGAAGAGAGGATTTCCAGAAGGGGAAGCTGCTCAGCCTGTTAAAAGAAAAAAAGGTACGTTTTTAATCAAAACGGCTGCTTTGTAAACTTTGATGAATGAAAGTGCCCCTGTTTTTAATAGTATTTTTAAAAAGTTTACCTTCACTTTCAGAGCTAGCAGCTGGTTTGTGTTTATGAATAGGCCCAATACAGCAACAGCGTAATCAGCAAATATAGCATATCAGAAGGTAGTCACATGACTGGTCTTGGGCTGCAGCCCCAGATATTTTTAAATCATATGTGTACCTGCTACCAAGTAATCACACTCTATATCTGTGAATAGAAAATTACTTTCCATATTTAAATCCCCATTTTACTCCATTTACATCTCTCCTTGTCCTAGAAAGTGGAAATGAGATCTAAACAATATGGAATAGCCTTGCGCATTATAACCATATTTTTTTCCCTTTGATCCATCTAACATAGAATATTTATAAATGTTCTAAGTGTCTTTCTGCTTAGAAAAATGATGTTCCTGTGCTGAATAAACCAAGGTTTTCTGTGAGAGTTGTCCCTATCAACCAATGACCATTAGATACAGTATATACAGTAGGTATCTATTCTACACAAACATGCACTTTAATTTAGGTTCACTTTAAATTTAAGCTGCCTTTAATCACATTTTTTCATGCAAAGATATTTCAACATGTTTAACGTATTCTTACATATACATAATACAATAATTGTTAGTGCTGTGTTCATTCAAAGAGAAATTTCAAGACTATAATAGCTTTTTTTTCTGTTACCATAGTAAAAATGTGCTCGACACTTTTGTTATTTATTTTACTGATGATGGGTTTTCCAATTTTGAGAATTGGAACACACACACTGTAGACTTCACAAGCTTAAAGGGACATGAAACCACAAAAAAATATTTCATGATTCAGATAGACTAGAGGATACAATTTTAAACAACTTTCCAAATTACTTCCATTATTTAATTTGCTTCCTTCTCTTGTTTATCCTCTGCTGAAAGGTTTATCTAGGAAAGTTCAGGAGCAGCAAAGAACCTAGGTTCTAGCTGCTATTTGGTGGCTGCATATATATACTGATTGTCATTGGCTCACCCATGTGTTCAGTTAGAAACCAGTAGTGCATTGCTGCTTATTCAACAAATTATATCAAGAGAATGAAACATATTAGATAATAGAAGTAAAATAGAAAGTTGTTTAAAATTGCTGCTCTATCTGAATCATGAAAGAAAAAATGTGGGTTTCATGTCCCTTTAACCACTTCCCATACAACATCCTAGCCATTTGGCTGTACTGAAACCATAACGGCTTCCTAACTGGGATCGTGGGCTGGAGGGGGTGCCTAGCGTCATAGGCACTCCCCCTGACCCGATCCCATCATTAAAATCACATGAACGATCGCGTCATTTACATTTTTACTTATTTATTTACATCAGAACTTTGTTCTGATGTAAACAAATAAGCCCCCGGCAGGAAGCGGTTAAAGGGACATGAAACTCAAAATATTTAATTCATGATTCAGATAGAGCACACATTTATAAACAACTTTCCAATTGACTTCTATTATCAATTTTGCTTTATTCTTATGGTATCCTTTTTTCAAGGAGCAGCAATGCACTACTGGGAGCTAGCTGAACACATCAGCAAGCCAATCACAAGAGGCATATATGTGCAGCCAACGTTCAACAACTAGTTCCCAGCTCTTGAGCCTACCTAGGTATGCTTTTCAACAAAGGATACCAAGAGACAAAGCAAATTAGATAAAATAAATCATTTGGAAGATTGTTTAAAATGGTATGCTGTATCTGAATCATGAAAGAAAATATTTGGGTTTCATCTCCCTTTCACCGTGCTGGATACCTAGCAAAAGTGATAAGATAACAGTATAATGTACATTATACTAACATAATGATCCACTTTATTTTTCTTTGCATAAATGTTTTGTAGATGATCCATTTATATAGCCCATCTGGGAGTGTTTTTGAAAAAATGTATAGTTTTGCTTATTTTTAAATAACATTGTGCTGATTTTCAGACTCCTAACCAAGCCCTAACATTTTAGATGTATACTGATGTCTACAGACTCCTGCTTGTGTAATGGGTCTTTTCATATGCAGGGGAGGGGGGACGGGAGGGTTGCTTTCTCAGCTCATTTCATTGGGTGTCTCAGCTTAACCTCATCAACAGTGCTAAATTCGGAGCTTCTAAATATGTTTTCGAAAGGTTTTATACTGGATTGTTATATCAGTATATGTACAAATTCTTCTTTATAGTAGTGTCTATTACAGGCAGTTATTTGAAAATGGGTGTATATTGTCCCTTTAAGACCAAATTGACTCATGTTACGTAAATAAGGCAAATTGTGGGTGGAATTTGACTATTGAATAACAATTGCAGCGAATAAGATTTGTTTTAATAAAATGCTTAGACTTGGTTGAAATGTTATTCTATAGCAAGACAGCAAAAATGGCTTGTAATGCAAATGTTTACTGTCCCTTTAATGTCTCATAAAATCTTTAATTATGCATAGTATATGTTTTCATGCAAAAAATATTTGTAACATGGTATTCTTACATATGCATGAAAGAAGTGTGTGTAAACTACCCTTTAAATTACAGCTCTACAAGATGAATATGCCACTCCCCTTTTGTGGATCAGATTCATGCATCTCACATAATTTAAGGTGGACATTCTAATGCAGAAATAAAATGCATTTATTTAGGTAGAGCATGACATTATTTGAGCTTGTGCCATTTGCTGTATTTTTACCCTGTTTAGGAGCACACCACACTGCTGGTGGGCCAATTGAAGGGACATTGTATTTAAAAATGTCGTGTATGAAAGAGTAGCATTTACACACTTTTTTGTTTTTCCAAAAAAAAATTTGAGTAACAGTTGTTTAAGTCTAAACGAATACTACAGTATTGTGTTTATATTTCTTATAAATACTAGATGATAAAAACAACTACCTCATCTTTACTCATGGAAAAGGGACTCACCTCTGCCAGGGTCCAAGAAAACTTTGTTTTATTCAGGACAGAAACAAAAAAACAAAAAAAAAAAACAAAAACAAATACAATTGCAAAACAATGCACTCATTTGATGAAACAAAGGGAACTACTGTCTCTTTAAGAGCAGCATACACGTGTAGCTGACAGTCACCAGTGTTTTCTGTCCAGTGGCTGCAGTTTGTTGCGTTGTGCTTATTAACCCCTCGCCTGGGATTAAACACACATTTAGCAAGTGAGTGGGGCATACATAACATATTTATTTATTTTCACATAATGTCCCTTTAAAAAGTAGCTGTGTTTCTATATTCACCAGATGTGCTAATATTTGTTTACCAGGATCATAAAGATGCAGAGGAGCCCTCAGTGTACTTGGTGCTGGTAATAAGCTGAGCTCAGGTGAGCATGGGAGGAGCAGCAGCTAGTGGGAGTGGTGCAGCACACTCAGCCCTCACCCTTGCTGCTGATCACACTACTCCGGTGTATGGGCACAACCGCAGGCAGGGGAAGAGCTGTGGACAGGCTGGATGGCTTCTCTGGAAGTCCCTGGTACAAAGGGGCAGTGCCCGGACTGGCACAGCACAGGGGATCATGGCAATAAGGTCGAGTTTAGGAGCAATAGTGCCAGTGGGGAGGTCTTCAGGAGAGTAGCTATTCGGAGAAAGTCCAACCCTTGCCTGGGGAGTGGAACCCACATACTGTCTGTGCCCAGGAATGGGAGCCAGGGGGGCACTAGCCGGGAGGAAGGCAGCCAGCAGGATCCAGGTGAGGACCCAGGTGGTACATAACGCATAGTGCTGGCAAAGTCATCTGCAGTGCATTGTCATAGTGCTAATAGCAATGAGTGCATGTCACTGAGCCATTAAAAGTCATTGTCATATATATAATCATATTACTTATTATAATGTGTATGTGATCTACTAGCAGCTGTCAGAAAACCTCTAATATTGTGTGTAGTTATAGCAGTATCTGCATTAGCTACAGTAGTGTATATAATTCTGCTTAGTGTAATGCTGTCTATAATACATACTGAAAACATGTATACATCATACAGTTGCAGTTACTGTTGTTTTTATAATGTAGTGTATAACTGTGTATGTGTGTATGTATATAAAATCGTTTGTCATATGGTCTGTAAGGCAGTTTGTAACAGTGCACTCCTTATGCAATGCTCAGTTATGTCCATAATACAGTAATACATGTATATAGTTTGTATTGTCTACAACAAAGTTAGTAACAGAGTATATATGGTGTTTTTAATGTTGAATATAAGGCAGTTTGTAAAAGTGTATATGTCATACTTTTTGCAATGATTGCTATATATAGTTTATTAATATATACGTCATATAGTGTGTCATGCTGTCTAATGCACTTTGTAACAGTGTATAGATTATACAGTTTGCAGTACTGTGCAGTTTATAAGTGTATACATGTAATATAGTGTGTCATGTTTATTGCACTTGTATAGGTTATATAGTTTGCAGTACTGAGTATAGTGCAGTTTGTAACAGTGTATACATGTCATATTGTGTCATAATGTCTAATGCACTTTGTAACAGTACATACATTATACAGTTTGCAATACTGTATATAGTGCAGTTTGTAACAGTGTATACTGTACATGTCTTGTATTGTGTGTGATGCTGTCTATACTGCACTTTGTAACAGTGTATATATTATACAGTTTGCAGTACTATATATAGTGCAGTTTGTAACAGTGTATACATGTAATATAGTGTGTCATGTTTATTGCACTTGTATAGGTTATATAGTTTGCAGTACTATATATAGTGCAGTTTGTAACAGTGTATACATGTCATTTTGTGAGTGATGCTGTCTATTTTGCACTTTCATGTATAGATCTATATAGTGCAGGCTGTAACAGTGTATATAGTACATTTTGTAACAGTGTATACTGTACATGTCTTGTATTGTGTGTGTGTGTGTGTGTGATGCTGTCTATACTGCACTTTGTAACAGTGTATATATTATACAGTTTGCAGTACTATATATAGTGCAGTTTGTAACAGTGTATTTATGCCATACAGTGTGTGATGCTGTATATAATGGTGTATACAGCACGCTGCTTATAGCACAGAATGTCTGCCTGACATACAGCTTACAATGATGAAAACAATGCAGTTAATAATATACAGTATACATGTTAGATGGTCTAAGTTTGGACACCCCTGGTCTACAGTGATTTGCTAATAAATTCTAGTTATACTGTGTACAAATAAGGCTAACAGGATGCTGAATATATGACACATGCTGTATACCACTAGTCTTAAAGGGATAGGAAAGTCAAAATTAAACTTGCAAGAATCAGATAGATCATGTAATTTTAAGACACTTTTAAATTCACGTCTATTTTCAAATATGCTTTGTTCTTTTGGTATCCATTGTTAAAAATGAATATGTACATATCCTACACTAGTGGGAGCTGCTGCTAATTGGTGCTTACACAAATTTGTCTTTTGGGATTGGCTGACTAGATGTGTTCATCTTGTTACCAGTAGTTCAATACTGTACCTTCAGCAAAGGATAACAAGAGAATGAAGTAAATTTGATCATGGAAGAGCACTGGAAAGTTGTTTAAAATTGTATGTTCTATCCAAACCATGAAAGAAAATTTTGGGGTTTCCTGTCTCTTTAATCCTTTATGAATTTTATGTGTGATCTTCTTTTTCATGTTCCTAATTAAAGCCAGAATTTCATTTCACACAAATAAATTAGTGAAATAACATTGTAACCTGCGTTCATTATTTATGTTGTGATTTTAGCTGTAATGATCCTGCATGTCCCCTTCCCATTGATAGGCTGAATGTCAAATGATATAACCTAGGTATGCTGTAAATTGCCTGAACCTGCTACATTTCTTATCTCCCTTGGTTGGACAGTAAATAGGTTGGTGCAGTAAGCAATCACTGTGTAAAGTTAGTCCAGGCATATGTAAAGTGATGACAAACTTTACATGTTTTAAAATCAGGACCGGAATCTAAGCGATATTTTAGATGGACTTTAATTGATCACTTTTAATGAAGATGTGCTGTAACTTACTCTTTAATGTAGCTATGCCATTCTAATAACCTGCGCACCGGCCACCTATGTCAAAACTCCTTTTTTTTTTTTTTTTGTGAGCTAATGGTTTTGACTGTTCTCCAATCGGCTCTCTAGCTACAAAAAAAATTATACGAGTGCCTTACGGCTAGAGTGCCGATATGAAAACTGTTAGCTCACAAAAAAATGTTTTGAAGAGGGTAGCCAGAGCGCATGGTATTCGAATATTATGGCTAGATTAGACAGTCAACACCAAAAATCTTATTGTTTAAAAAGATAGATAATCACTTTTATTACCCATTCCCCAGTTTTGCATAACCAACACCGTTATATTAATATACTTTTTACCTCTGTGATTACCTTGTATCTAAGCCTTTGCAGACTGTCCCTTATCTCAGTTATATTAATATACTTTTTACCTCTGTGATTACCTTGTATCTAAGCCTCTGCAGACAGCCTCCTTATCTCAGATCTTTTGACAGACTTGCATTCCAGGCAATTAGTGTGTGACTCTTAAATAACTCAGCGTGAGCACAATGTAATATATATGGCACACATGAATAAACAGTAAGTGTTATTAGATATTAAGTCAGATTGTGAGATAAGAGGTGGAATGCAGAGTCTTAGAAATTAGCATATGAGCCTACCTAGGTTTAGCCTTTAACAAAAAATACTAAGAGAAAAAAGCTAATTTAATTATAAAAATAAACTGGAAAGCCGTTTAAAATGACATTCCCTATGTGAATCATGACAGTTTCATATGGACTTTACTGTCCCTTTTAAAGAGTAAATTACAGTCGCATGGATAGACCTTAGAGACTGCTTGTGGTCAGTGAGCATGTACCTCTTTAAGTATACCGATATGTCCTCTGGGAGTGGGTATCTCAGGGGAATGAGAACATTGCGTACACAACAAGCTTTGTGATTGGCAGGACACCTGAGAACAATGAATCAGGCAAATAACCTCCAGGTTTTGATATGCTCTTCAAAAGGATATTGCATCATGAGATCTTACTGCTGTTGTACATGGAGCAGGTCCAACTGTTGTGTATGTGTAGATATCATGAGTGTAAACTTTTAAGAGCTGAATGACATTCATAAAACAACATAACTCCTGACTGTCATATTTTGTAGCCCTGCTTTTCCAGTTTTCCTAACCCTTATCCAAAAGCTGACAAGAAAATATCACCTGAGCATATCTATGTAAAAAAGGAAGATATTTTGACTCAAAATTTCCTGAGCTTACCAGAGTAAGTGCTGTGTAAACAGTTATACTTCAGTTACTGTCCAGCTGCAAGTTGAAGAAAAACAAAAAAAATAATAGCCAATCAGCATCAGCAGTGCTGAGGTAATGCTTTGCCTTTGCTGTGATCTCAATAGGAAAATTACATGACTGTGTCTGCACATGATAGATGCACACTGCCTAATAAATCCTGGGACAAGCATCCTGATTGGCTGCTTAAAGTCTCTTTACAGTGGGGTGTGAATACTTAGGACATTTGAGGTAAAATATCTTCCTTTTTTACATAGAGATGTTCAGGTGATATTTTCTAGTCGTCTTTTTCAAGCTATGCTGCATCACTGCATTAACATTTTTTCCGTTTTAATATATATATATATATATATATACACACACAAAAATTACTCATCACTTTCTATCTACAAACTGCAGATATATACAGTGTATAGTGCCTTAGCTACACATTTTGGTTGTTTAGGTTTCAGCTCTTGCACAATACTATTAACAAAAATATTTATTGCCTGGAGTGTGTTATTTTAAACCTGTGAATTTCAACATATGAATTAATACTTTATTTCTTGTCTAGATTCTTGAGAAATACTTAGTAGTTTTAGGTTTCATAAAGCAATCATATATACAGAAGTATTGTTAGACCATCATAGGCACAGGCTAAATGTGTTTACTAGGAAAATGGGTTTTCCCTTCTTATAAAATAAGCTGTAAAAGTGTTTGTAACTTTGTTTTTTTTCAGTCTGAGCTCTACTGTTAAAAGTAAATGAAAGATACAAACTTCCCTCGGAGACAAACGTTATGCTCTTTGGATTGCAAGAGAAATAGATTAAAAGACTAAAATCACTCTTTCACTTAGATATACTGTAATAGAAATCTTTCATATAATGACATTAAAGGGATATTAAACCTACATTTTATCTTTCATGATTAAGATAGAACATGCAATTTTAAACAACTTTCTAATGTACTTATACTATCAATGCTTCTTCATTCTCTTTGTATCTTTATTTAAAAAACAATAATGTAGGCTTAGGAGCCGGGCCATTTTTGGTTCAGCACCTTGGTTAGCGCTTGCTGATTGGTGTAGCCAATGAAGCCACCAATCAGCAAGCGCTACCCAGGTTCTGAACCAAAAATGGGCTGGCTCCTAAGATTAAATTCCTGCTTTTCCAATAAAGATACCAAGAGAACAAAGAAAATTGATAGTAGAAGTAAATTAGAAAGTTGCTTAAAATTACATGTTCTATCTGAATCATGAAAGAAAAAAATTGGGTTTAATATCCCTTTAAACACACTGTGATTTTAATATAAAAAGCTAAATTTCATTAGTTACTTTGCCTGATTTTCCTGTAATTTCATTCTGAAAATTGATTTTCAATTTCTGACTTCACACGCCTAACCCTGAAACATTCTACAAGGTCATCGCAGAAGCTAAGTAGACAACTCAACAATTAGATTATTATCATATACTTATCTTTGGTGATCAGCAGTTCACCTAACAGTAGTAGATTATCTAACCCTGGGGGCTATAGGCATAATACAGACTCGCTAGCATTAAAACTGGATTTACACATTTTTATAATATCACAAGAAATGACACGTGTGTAATAGTATTATTATATGCACTTTTCAATCGATGAGAAAGGGTGGGAGAAAGATCTGCTGAATCTACTTTCACTTACCTGGCCCTATAGAACCTGCTTATCCTATCTAGTTCTTTAGGCAAAATAAAACTGTTGTCTTCTGTAACTTCCTAATCTCAGGGTTCAGTCCATTTTAGCAAGGACCTAAAAGTGCTTGCACAGCAAGTTTGATTTCTAATTCTTTTTTTCTCAAGGGTAATGACTCAAATAAAATTCCTTTTAGTTTTCTAATAGTCAATAAACCTGCAACAGCTGATTCAGATGACAAGGTCAGGGACATATTTTGCCTTCAGTATAAATAAAGGTATCTATCTGTCAGATTTGCTGTAAAAAAAAAGCATGGTTATGAGGTTTTTCAATAAGTCTCTAAAAATTTGTTGTGTTTTTTCTAGTAAAAGTTTAACTTTTCGCCCCAGTGGTGTGACATTCTTTCATGCTTTTGAAAAAGAATTTGTTCTGTCTATAGAGTTCAAATTGCTCTTTGGAATCTACTTTTGATACTGAAAGTTCACCCATATTAACTTTTGTACGAAGTATGTTTAAAGTTTTTTTTAACTTTTATATTATCCTGTTAGTGGCTTTGACAATGGTTAATCATATCTCTCAGCTTGATCTTCTCCTTACCTGGTTTTTCTATGAGTAAAATGATCCAAAACTTACAAAGTCTATTTACCCAGTTGAATGTGTTCTTGGATCCTGATGGCTTATGAAAAACCTGGTTTTACTCAGATGGTTGCAGCTTTTCATCATGAAACCCAGTGGCGTCACTAGGGGGGTGCGGGCCCAAAGAAATACAATGTAGAGATGCATATATTTTTTTTATTAGAGGGGCCAGCATTTGTGAACATTAGTGGGACTGGGGAAGTTGTAGACACTTCATTTTTTTTGCCCCTTGAGCTAGCGCTGCAATTTCCACAAATAGTTTTCCTGGCTGCTTTTGCTTGTTTGTACTTTGCTCCTCCCCTGCCCAATTTCACTATGAATGTTGTGGGCGTGCCGTAGGGCTTGCGAAGTTGCGCTGCTAGCCTAAACCTGCCTGCCTATCTGTGCTCACTGCTCAGTGACATGTGGAGCAGTGGAGTCACTCACTGCTGTGCTGTCTCTCTAAACGGGAACTGGGAACTCATGAGGGGGATGCCTGGCACCTGACCACATGACTGCCTGACACTGTCTCTAAAGTGAAGGAGCCACGTATGATGCCCACCAGACCGGTATGGTTACGGTACACTAAGTGCACACTGAAAAGGTAGGAGAAGCGGGCGGGGGTCTGGGGGTGGGCAGAGAGCAGAGGTGATTGGCCATAAGAAGCGGTA